>NC_037668.1:42205322-42259198 GCF_003255815.1 Theropithecus gelada
AATTTATAGATTCAATGCCATCCCCATCAAGCTACCAATGAGTTTCTTCACAGAATTGGAAAAAACTGCTTTAAAGTTCATATGGAACCAAAAAAGAGCCCGCATCTCCAAGACAATCCTAAGTCAAAAGAACAAAGCTGGAGGCATCACGCTACCTGACTTCAAACTATACTACAAGGCTACAGTAACCAAAACAGCATGGTACTGGTACCAAAACAGAGATATAGACCAATGGAACAGAACAGAGCCCTCAGAAATAATACCACATATCTATAGCCATCTGATCTTTGACAAACCTGAGAAAAACGAGAAATGGGGAAAGGATTCCCTATTTAATAAATGCTGCTGGGAAAACTGGCTAGCCATATGTAGAAAGCAGAAACTGGATCCCTTCCTTACACCTTATACAAAAATTAATTCAAGATGGATTAAAGACTTATTAGATGTAAAACCATAAAAACCCTAGAAGAAAACCTAGGCAATACCATTCAGGACATAGGCATGGGCAAGGGGACTTTATGACTAAAAAATCAAAAGCAATGGCAACAAAATTGACAAATGGGATCTAATTAAACTAAAGAGCTTCTGCACAGCAAAAGAAACTACCATCAGAATGAACGGGCAACCTACAGAATGGGAGAAAATTTTTACAATCTACCCATCTGACAAAGGGCTAATATCCAGAATCCACAAAGAACTTAAACAAATTTACAAGAAAAAATCAAACAACCCCATGAAAAAGTGGGCAAAGGATATGAGCAGACACTTCTCAAAAGAAGACATTTATGAAACTCACAGACACATGAAAAAATGCTCATCATCACTAGCCATCAGAGAAATGCAAATCAAAACCACAATGAGATACCGTCTCATAGCAGTTAAAATGGCAATCATTAAAAAGTTAGGAAACAACAGGTGCTGGAGAGGATGTGGAGAAATAGGAACACTTTTACACTGTTGGTGGGACTGTAAACTAGTTCAACCATTTTGGAGGACAGTGTGGCGATTCCTTAAGGATCTAGAACTAGAAATACCGTTTGACCCAGCCATCCCATTACTGGGTATACACCCAAAGGTTTATGAATCATGCTGCTATAAAGACATGTGCACACGTTTATTTATTGCGGCACTATTCACAATAGCAAAGACTTGCAACCAACCCAAATGTCCATCAATGATAGACTGGATTAAGAAAATGTGGCACATATACACCATGGAATAATACTATGTAGCCATAATAAAGGATGAGATCATGTCCTTTGTAGGGACATGGTTGAATCTGGAAACCATCATTCTGAGCAAACTGTCGCAAGGACAGAAAACCAAACACCGCATGTTCTCAGTCATAGGTGGGAACTAAACAATGAGAACACTTGGGCACAGGGTGGGGAACATCACACACTGGGGTCTGTCATGGGGTGGGAGGAGAGGGGAGGGATAGCATTAGGAGATATACCTAATGTAAATGACGAGTTAATGGGTGCGGCACACCAACATGGCACATGTATACATAGGTAACAAACCTGCACGTGGTGCACATGTACCCTAGAACTTCAAGTATAATTAAAAAAAAATAAATATCCTTTAAATAATTTTTAAATTATTATTTTTTAAAATATATTTTTGAGATTTTGGTCTTTTGGGATTATGCTTTTCAAGATTTTAGACTTTAGGGATTTTGATCTTTCAGGATTTCAACACTGGGGGTGATGGCATTTGGCGTTGTGTCTTTTGGGATTATGGGCTAAACTCTTCACAAAGATGTTCTCCACCTCAGGAATCTGGGAAGGAGAGGACAACTGGACAAACCACTGGTTTGTGAGCCTTAAAGCTGGCTTGCTTTTCTTAAAATTTTCTACCCTTTTGGGGCTCCTTAAAAATTCTCTACGATTAGATCTTAATATGACTAACATTTTCTCTTAAAAGACAGTACATTCCTACTACATGAACATGACCTTCCTAACTCCAACCTTTAGGGATAAATGAAAGAAAAGGCACTGAGCAAAGTCCTTGGGACTTTTTAGTACCCCTCCCCTGGGATGGGCCATCTTCTCCAGAGAGTTACAGCCATGTGGCCCATGATTGTGGAGTCACTCCAGTAGTTCTAAGAAACATTCTTCCATTGGACTCATCACTGGTGTCTGCTCACCATGAGTGCCTATCATCCCAGCCCCTCATGGGACCTGTAGTGAGGATTCTGTAAAGGCTGCTGGATGAATGAGTGATGTGTGCATCAATTAATCCCAATTAGAACTGGAAACTCGGTTCCCATTTTTTATTAACTGAGATAATGTTGTTTTATATAAATTTTCTCTAAATCATTATTTTGTTCCCTTGCTGGCGTTCCCTCTTTGTCATTGTCACTAATGTGTACAGTCTTCAAGTTGAGTCTTCCTTACTTGGAATGTCAACCTGCAGTAATTTTTAGGGATGTCTGTAGATGTTACTCCATCATTTCTTTCTTTCTTTTTTTTTTTTTTGGATCATTTATAAAAATGTCAGCTTGGCCAATTCCAGCCCCAAGTCTCAGTAGGCTTTCTATTTACATTTTGCATTTAGGGACATGTCCGTTTGTCTCTATGTTGAATTCCTGCCTGTTCCTGACCTATGACAAAACTGTTCTCCAATTCCCTGCTAGCTCATGTTTCAAAAGGAACTTTTAGGAGAAATATTTCTTAGGAAGTATTCTGACATGCACACGATTATTCTTTTCTTCCTGGGCTTCCGTCCAGGAATCTCGTGACTAAGTTTGTGTACTCCAAGCATGGCCCGCCTAATGGTATGGTAATTGCTTTGGCTCTCGCAGGAGTCTGTCCTCATAATGTCATTGTGCAAATGCTTGGAGCGTGATATTCCCACTATTTTGTTGTTTGGAAAAAAATTATTACTTTCAGATTAAAAAACAAAAACTGTGGACTTGAAGGATATATAGAGAAGATGTGGGAAGAGAATGAGGGAGCTGCTCACCTGTGTTTTGTTTTTTAGGTGAGCAAATAAAGACCCAAGGAAAAGAGGAATGTTTCCAAGGACATGAGAGTCATTGGTTACTAAGTGAAGCTATGGCTTCCCAGGTCAGGAGTCTTAATTGTACGAATTGTATTAATTTTGTCTGTGTGTTGGTGGGTAGCTGAGAGCATGATGAGGTTGGGGAGACCACTGTGAGTCTTCTTTATAAGATGATCTTGCATTTACTCTGAGTCTTGTAGGGAAGCTCCAGCAGTTGGGGTAGAAGAAGAAATCCTGCCTTGTGTTGGAGCCTTGTGACCTGCCAGGATCCTGGAGAAGATTATGAATCAGGGAGTAAGAGACTCAGATCATTGCTGCTTGTCCAGTGACTAGCCTGACCTAGGAGTCAGTTGGCCTCCCCAGACTTCTGTCCCCTTACTTGTGATGTGTGGAAATGCAAAAGAAAATGATATATGCAAACTCTAAGGCCAGTGCCCCTGGATATGGGCAGTGACCGAGACAATCCAGATCCCTGCTCTTCTGGGACAAGGAGACAGGAAACAGCTAAGCAGGGTAAACTAAGATAATTTGACAGTCACGAGGCCATTTAGACAATAAGAGGGTGATGAGACATGGAGTGACTTGGGGATGGGTTTGGGTTGGGTACCCCCGTGTTTTAGTCCATTTAGTGTTGCTGTAAGGGAATATGTGAGGCTGGGTAATTTGCATAGAAAAAATTATTTGACTCTCAAATTCTGGTGGTTGGAAAGTTCAGGATTGGGCATCTGCATCTGGTGAGGGCCTCAGGCTGCTTCTAATCATGGCAGAAGGCAAAGGGGAGCCAGGTGCGCAGAGATTGCCTGGTGAGAGAGGAAGCAAGGTGGGGATGGGTGAGATGTGAGGCACTTTTTAACAATAAACTCGCACTGGAACTAGCGAGTGAGACAGTGAGATCTCAAACTCTAGGGGATGGCATTAATCTATTCATGAAATAGCCACCCCATGACGCAAACACCTCTCATTAGGCCCCATCTCAAATTTGGAGACCAAATTTCAACATGAGACTTAGAACATGAGTCTTAGAACAGGACTTAGAACATGTCTCAATATGAGACAAACATCCAAACCACAGCACTTTGTTTCTAATAGGACAGGTGTGGCTACTACCAGCAGAAGTATGATGATGACAATGATGAGGGCATCCAGGGAACAGGGACGTTCAGTGCTGGACATTCAAGGATGGGAATGTGATAGTAGTTCAGGTTATTGAATAGGCATGTGCATGAATAGTCACCTCATTCGTTCATTCATATATTTATTATGCATTTACCATGTGCTAGGCATTGCTCAGGCATTAGGTACACAACAGGGAACATCAAAACTGTGATGTGTGCACCCAGAGCTTATCGTGGAATGGGGAAGACAGAAGTTATTATAACTATGCACGCATAGATATTCAATTGCTAATTTTAAAAAAACTTAGCCTTGTACTTTTCCTTAATTCCACTTCACTAAAAATTAAAAATTAACATATTGGGGGAGAAACTAATTTGAAGGGCGGGTCAGGGAAGGCTCCTCTGGAGTCATATTTAAGCAGAGACTGGGGAATTGGGTAGGAATCATCCAGCCTGGGAGAACTGGTGGTGACAAGGACCTGTGGGCAGATAGATAAATCTATGGGAGGCAGACCCGGAAGAGCCAAAGCGCGTGGTAGATTTCAGAACACAGAGGAGACCAATGTGGCTGGAGCAAAGGAGGGAATGGAAGTGAATTGGAGGCAGAGATGAGAAATGCAGGGGCCAGGCTGCTCAGGTCCTTGGTAAGAATTTTAGGCTCTACTAGACTGATGAGGTCTGACCAGAGCTGAGAAAAGCCAAGTGTGAGCGTCCATCCCACCCATCCTGGTTACCATCTGCCCTGTCGATCTTGCCTGTGGTCTAGGCCCAGCCAAAGTCTTTCTTTCCATTTTCACTCCCACCGTGATGAATCTAACCCCTGATTCCACCATGTCCAGGTGATTGCAGGTACCTCCCAAGTGATCCCTCTGGAAGCCCCTGGGAGGTGATCAGGAATTAGTGCCCTTACAGAAGAGACCCCAGAGAGCTAGCTAGCCCTTTCCCCCAGGTGAGCATGTAGCCGAGAAACACTTCTATGAGTCAGAGGACAGTCGTTACCAAAACCAAATCTGCCAGCACCTTGATCTTAGACTTCCCAGCCTCCAGAACTGTTGTTTATAAGCTACCCAGTGTATGGAATCTTTATTATAGTAGCTCACAGGAACTCAGACAAGGACCATACCTGGCCTCTCCTTGAGATGCTCTGGGATGGACTGTAAGTTGGCAGGGAGGAATTAGCAGCCAGGATCCACGTCTGATTCTCTTTATCCTCAGTCCCCAGCACACTCAGAAATGCTTCAGTAGAGTAAGGTCATATTGAATGTGAATGTCAGAATTGATTGGCAGTCCATCCGTCTGATCCTATTTGAGCGTGGCTCTGCCCTCTCACACCCTCAGGGCGTTTGCACTTGTTCCCTTTGTGTGGGATCGTTTCCCTTATCCTTCTCACCACGTGAGCTCCTATGCATCCTTCAGTTCTCAGCATAAATCATAGATGCTTCTTTCAGGAAACCTCAGCTGACCAGGTTAGATGTCCACATCATACCCTCAATTTCTTTACCTCCACCCTGGGAAATTACCAAATTAAGGCAGCCTTTCTCGTTAGATTGTGAGCTCCTTGTGCACAGGGCCTGGGTCTGATTCACTCTCTTAGACTTGCTGCCCAACACCCTCCCTGGCTTATAAATAGTAATTCATAAATGGCCATTAGAAAATCACTGTCGAAGGACTGCAGTGCAGTAGGCACTGCATTTGGAGCTGGGGAAGGAGGCAATGATGAACAGAAACAGATACAGACTATTCCTTCTATTTTCATGTATATTTGAAATTTTTCATAATGAAAAGTCTAAAAAACATGTAAACCCCATCCCTGCCTTCACAGAGGCTACAGTCTAATGGAGAAAAAGCCATTAATAAAATAATCATGGAATTTATCATTAAAAATCATGTTTAGCCATATGGAGGAAAAGCAATAATAATTCACTTCTACAATTCTTGAGTATATGCCAAGCGTTGCTCTAAAAGTTCTGTGTGCATTACTCATTTAGTCCTCACAAGATCCCAACAGGAGGGGCACTATCATTATCCCATTTGGCAGAAGGGGAAACTGAGGCAGAAAGCCTTGCCCAGCATCACACGGGAGGCAGAACTGGGATTCTAACCCAGATAGCCCAACTTTAGAACCCATCTTTTGATTGTATCTGTGACTTTTAGGACATACCTTAAGTCATGCACGTTCTAGTAATGCCAGCACTAGTCCCGGAGTTGTTCTTGAAAGGTGCCGTTTTCCCACTTGCTGAGCCACGGAGATGAAGGTGAAATCAGAACCACAAACTCACACCTAACCAGGACCACCCTGGAATGTTACATGCAGCCACAGTGACCTCTCGTGGTCAAAGCATGAATGGCATGAATGCATCACATTGACTCCGGGAGACTAAACCTCAGGATGATTTCCCAAATCGGCTTTTATTTGCTAAGGCCTCATCCGGGTCCTACCTGGGCTGGTGTCTCCCAGGACATGAGGAAGGATGAGTTTCCAAAGGCGGGCTGTCAGGGCTTGGTCAGTGGTTGGGGGCTGCTGGGAGTCTGTGCTCCTGTGTTCTGTCCAGGCCTTTGGAAAACCCTGGCCTCAGCTCCATCCAGCTCCCCTCTCCTGGGGCTTCAGAACAGGGAGCTGCATGGCTCTGTCGTCCAGGTTCAGTTGGTTACACCTTTTGCAGGCACTGTGTCCCTGACTGAGGAGGGAACAGTTATTCATTCATTTTATCAAATATTTATTGATCACCTACTACATGCCAGGCACATCCTAGGTGCTGAGAAGAAAACAGAAAAGAAAAGAGGCAACATTCCTGCATTCCTTCTCACCTAGATTAGGGGCAGAGCCCCTTTTTCCCTACCTCCCTTTTCCCTACCTCCCTTTTCCCTCTCCTGCTCCCACCCTCTTCTTCCAACTTATAATTTAGCATAATGATTTCATTCCTGGGGTTCGTGTGTGTGTGGAGTCTGTGTGTGTTGAACAAAAGGAACTTGACTTCTAGTGAACTCAAAGAATAAACCATAAACCAAAAGAGCCAGCCAGACACACGTGCACACACACATGCCCATGTACAAATTCCAGACCTCATGATGTTTGCATTCTAGTGAGGAGAGACTAGACCATAAGCAGGTGATCATAAATGTCACAGAGAAAAGTAAAGCCGCAGTAAGAGGGTCGGGAGTGGAGTGGTGGCTGGGAGTCATTTTGTGTGGGCTGGGCTGGGACGCCTTGATGATATTTAATGAAGACTCAAGGTGCCTTGTAGGGATGCAGTTGATTTGCTCCCTTTCTCTCTGTCTCTTTCTCCACTGAAATTACCCAGAAGTTAATACATGCAGTGGTACAAGTAGGTGTTTTTATGTTTGAACGTCAACAATTCTAGAGGCAGTCACTCAGGGTGACATTGAAGTAACAATTATCTACTACTTTGTTATAGTAGCCCACAGGGACTCAGACAAGAACCGTACCCGACCTCACCTTGAGATTCTCTGGGGCAGACTGAAAATTGGGAGGGAGGAATAGCAGCCAGGATCCACATCTAATTCTCTTTAGCCTCTGTCCCCAGCACACTTGGAAATGCTTCAGTACAGTAAGGTCATGTTCAATGTGAATGTGAGAATTGATTGGCAGTCCATCCCTCTGATTCTACTTGAACATGGCCCTGCCCTCTTGCACCCTCAGGGCCTTTGCACTTGTTCCCTTTGCCTGAGATCATTTCCTCTATCCTTCTCACTGTGTGAGCTCCCATGCATCCTTCTCACCTCAGCATAGATCCTAGATGCTTCTTCCTGGCTGCAGTGTTGGCCATGCAGGAACGAACATTTGTCCTCCTGGTCCTGTTGTGCTTCACACTTGGAGAAGTGGATGTAGGGAAGTGAGCGGTGTGGATATCTGGGAAGAACATTCTGAGCTGTGGGAACAGCCTGAAAGGCCCCAGGGTGGGTGCTTGAGGGACAGCGAGGAGGCAGATGTGGCTACAGGTGCAGTAGGGGGGTTGGGGTGGAGCAGGAGGCGAGGCCAGAGAGTTAAGGGAGGTGACTGTCACATGGGACCTTAACAGTGCCTTGTCCCTATCTCTGTCAGGACGGATTTTGGCCTTGAGTGTGAAGGCAACACCTTCTCAGAATGCTGAGCGACTTTGTCCACACAGTGGAGGGGTGATGGAGGTGAGCTCCTGACTCAGATGCCCTGACACCACGTGAGGCTCTCTGGGGCCAGGCATCCTCAGAGGCTCTCACTTGCATCATTTCTTGTTTACTTTTCCAACAACCCTGGGTGATAGGCATTATCCTACCCATTTTCCTTTTCTTTTTCTTTTTCTTTTTTTTTTTTTCTTTTGAGATGGAGTCTCACTCTGTCACCCAGGCTGGAGTGCAGTGGTGCAATTTTGGTTCACTGCAACCTGTGTCTCCCAGGTTCAAGTGATTCTCCTGCCTCAGCCTCCCACGTAGCTTGGATTACAGGAGTGAGTCACCATGTCCGGCTAATTTTTGTATTTTTAGTAGAGACAGGGCTTCGCCATGTTGGCCAGGCTGGCCTTGAACTCCTGACCTCCTTGTGATCCACCTGCCTTGGCCTCCCGAAGTGCTGGGATTACAGACGTGAGCCTATGTGCCTGGCCTATCCTACCCATGTTCTAGATGAGAAAACTGAGGTGTAGAGAAGTAGGAAAGAGAGTTTTAGGGGGTCAGGACAGCTTGCCTGAAGCCGTGGTGAATGGAGGATTTGGGGGTGTTCTGGTGAAGGAGAAGTCTTGGAGAAGCTAAAGGGACGAATTTGGGCCAGTTTGCAGGGACATGCGTGTCATTTATAGGAAGCTGGAACTTTATCTTGGTGTCAGCAAGGTAATAAAGTGATATGATAGGAAGGAATATATGATACTACCTGTGTTTAAAAAATCTCTCTAATGTCTGTGGTGGTGGGCAGTGGGGAAGGAGGGGTTGGAGAGTCAAGGAGATGGGAGATTTTGTGGACCATCTAAAGCAGGCTGAGGGCTATTTTCAAGAGAGAAACAACCTGACTTAGAAACATCAGAAGTTGGAAGTGAGTGAGGGAGGCAGGTTAAGGGAAAGTATGAATTTTTCATTTTCTGTTTTTCCTTTATTTTCTAGAACATTCAGCTCCATTTGGGGACTGTAGTGGGCACTGCAGAAGTACTTGTTGGATCCAAATCCTCCAGCTATATTGCTGGCTGTGTCCTTAGTTCCTCACATGGGTGGTGACTCCAAATGGACCACAACCCCTTCAAACCTAAGAAGACAGCGTCTTTTATACACTGGGCATTTGGTGTTAGATGATGCTTTAATTACTGTTCCTCTGGCTCCTTTATGAATTAATCTATCATCCAGGCAATTATAGAATTTTCTAAGTAAGTAACAATCACTTCTTATCTCCCTTAAAATTCTATTCATGTATCAAAGCCTAGCTCAACCATCATCTCCATGAAAACAAAACAAAACAAAACTCCATCTCCTTCTGTGCTCCTTTAAAGGGTTAAATGTTCCTGCTCTGGGCTGTGTGTGTGTGTGTGTGTGTATGCATGTGTGTAGGGCTAGTGGATGACAGGACAGTATACTGGATGTCATAATAGGCTTTGGAGTTAGACATCATACCTGCGTTTTTAATCGTACTTCTGCCAGTTGCCAGCTATGTTATCTGGTTACTTAAATCTCTGAGTCTTAGCTGTGTCATCAGTAAAACGGGGTAAGAGTACCTACCTCCTAATGCCGTTGTGAGAGTTAAATAGGCTGATTGATCACAGAGCTTGGCACAATGTCTGCCATTTGCAAGTACTCAAATAATGGTGGTAGGGGTTGTTAACACTCTTCATCAATTTTTAAAAGTTGCCTTGAAAATTATTAATTGAGCATCTACTATATGCCATATCCTAGGCACTTCTGTATGCATCAGTGAACAAAACATATGTATTCCCTGGAGGGGATACTATAATTCTGTATAGTCTTGATGGGGGAGATAGAAATAAACAATGGTGTTTAACATCAAATAAGTGTATTTTATAGTGTGTTAGAAGCTAATAAGTGCTGTGGAAAAAAAGAAGAAAGGAAAGCAGTAGAAGGTGGTTGATGGTACTCGGGCAGGTAAATCAGTCAGCTGCTGTTGTGTAACAGTCACAGAACCTGATGGCTTAAAACGACAGCTGCTTATGTAGCCCCTAGTTCTGTAGTTCTGTGAGTCTGCAATCGGCTGGGCTCAGCTGGACAGTTCTGGTCATAGCTCGTCTGGACTGTGCTCATTCATGCATCTGTGGTCACTGGTTGGTTTAGGATGGCCTCAGGACAACTCTGTTGTGTTAAACATAGTCTCTCATGCTCCAGCAGGCCAGCCAGGCTTGCTCGCATGGTGGAAGCAGGGTTCTGAGAGAGGGAAGCATCCCAGCCTTCTCGAGGCCTCGACCGGGAGGCATCCCATCCCTTTTGCTGCATTCTGTCAGCCAAAGCAAGGCAAAGCCAGCCAGCTCTTGAAGGAAGGAGCTAAAAAGTTTACATAGCAAAAGGTGTGGCCATGGGATGGAAAGTGAGGGGCGATAATTGTGGTTACTCTTGCAGTCAGTCTACCACAGTGAGAAGGTTGCAGGTCGCAGCATTCAACAGGCTGGCAAGGAAAGCTCTCCCTGAGTGAGAAATTTACAGTTGGACACAGATTCGAAGCAGATGAGGGAGCTGGTGAGGCAAGTGGTGTAGATAAGAGGGTGCCAGACAGAGGGCATGGCTATAGCAAAGGCCCTGGGGCAGGAACGCACCTGGGACATGCCAGACAGAGCGGGAGAGTGAGGCTGGAGAGCAGGGGGAGGACAGAGAGGCCACCTGATGAATACAGGTCATGGCAGGGACTCTGCCTTCTACCCTGAGTGACATGGAGGGGTGGGTGCTAGAGGGCTTTGGGCAGGAGGTCAGGACCTAACTTGCATTTTTAAAAGATGATTTCAAGTTCTGTGTTGAGACTAGATAGTAGGGGGCAAGGGTCCAAGCAGGGGGACCTGATGGGAGGCTCTTGGGGAGGAGATGGTGGCACAGGCCCTGGGAAATTGACAGCACCTTCCCCTAGATGCTGAGGGACGTCACATTCTAGGGCTGTTTTGAGGCTTGAATAAAGTGCCGGTGCCAGGTGTGTAGCTCAGTGCTCAGGATATGACAGATGTTCAGCAATGGAAAGGGGGTGGTGGTGTTTTGTTAAGGTGGGTGCTTTTAGTAATTATTATGTCAGAAGGAATCGCTTCCTGATATTTTGGACCTGCCAGTGTGGCACTTACCACCTTGCAACTTGAGTATTTATTCGCATTGCTATTTCCCAGCAAGACTGGGAGCTTCCTGAAGTCAGGGAATAAATACATCTGCAGCCCGGTATTCCCAGCTCTCAGCATCGTGGCCCAGTGCACAGGTGCATGGAATGAATTCACTCCGCTGTGACTTCCGCTGTGAAGTCAAGGAGGGCTGGAGCTGCATCTTAATTATCTCTATTTCCACAGGGCAAAGTCTAGTGTCTTCTCATAACCGGTGAGTCTGTCCGATTGAATTATATTGTTTGCATGTCGTCACCTGAATGTAAAATGTTTCCGTCTGAATTAGGAAGATCTCATGAGCCCTCCAGGGTTCGTGATTCCAGCTGGTTTCCTGCCAAGCTGAACATCCTCCTGCAAGAAGGGCTGGGTCCCCCCTGATTTACACGGTTATTGGAGACGGAGCCCAGGAGGGGGAGGCAGAGTACAGCAAAAAGCAGGGGGAGGGCGCAGCACAGTCCAGGCGGCTCTCCAGGTCCTTCTTTCTCATCAGACTCTTAACACCGAGGCGGGCCTGAGGTTTCCTAAGCCTTTGCTGCTCCTTCCATTCCTCGAGCCCTACCTATATCTCTCCCCTTCCTCCTGCTTTCTCTCCCTGCCTCCTCTTCCTTCTCTCTCTCCTCTTCCTTCCCTCCCTCCTACTCCCTCAACACACCTGAGTGAGAGGCTGCTCAGGGACCAGACAGGAAAATGGCAACAGCAATAGCGATAGGAGGCAAGGAAGACCATCTTTCAGGGACAATGGGAGGGCAAGTGGGGGCCCCCGCCTTTTGGACCCCAGAGCTCTTTGCTTGAACAACTTCTCAGCCCTGGCTCTGACCTATCTTTACCGTGGTGGCAGCAGGTCCTCACAGCACTTTCTGGGGGTGGGGTCCTGTGGTCTTGATGTGTGAAACTGATCTCACTATCCTTGGAAGGACTCCATGGTATGGACAGGGTCACTGACAAGGAAACCCTGGCTTAGAGTGGTGACCTGACATCTCTGGGGCCACACGGCTGGGGAGTGGTGATGCCAGGATCTGAACTCAGGAGAACCCAGTGTAGGCTCTTGATGTCTACCACAGTAGCCCCCTGGCCACAGGAGGCTGGCTTTTGGGCGCTGCAAGTGTGGCTATCTGAGTTGAGATGTGCTGTAAGTGTAAAATAGACATGGGATTTCAAAGCATTAGAATGAAACACAGTATAATATACGGCATTAGGAATTTTTAATAATTTTTTATATTGGTTACTTGTTGACATGGTTGTTTTTTGGCATATTACATAAAATAAAGGTTGCTGAAATTCATTTGACCTTTTTCTTTTTACTTTTTAAAATGCACTATCAGAAAATTAAAAATTACATATATGGTTTACCATATAGTACTATTGGACAGCACTGGTGTACTATGTATGTCTTAAATCACTGTGTTCTACTGTGTCTGTATGACTGGTCCCACCCCACCCCTCAGCCCAGCTAGACTTTAAACTTCTTAAAGGCAGGAGTCAGGACTGACTTACTGTTTTATTTTCTGTAGCACCTTAGATGGGATGCAGTACAAATTAAAGTTATTTTTTTCAAAGCTTTTTATTTTGCAGTCGTTAAACTCTCAGGAAGTTGTAAAAATAGCACAGAAGGTACCTGGTAGTTTGCTTTCTTGAGTGCTGATGTCTTACCTAACTGTGGTTGGCTGACTAGGTGTTGGACAAATGTGTGTGGACTGGCTTAAGAGTGCATTAATCAAGAAGGTGCCCACTCTTGCCTACCCTGCGAGGAATGCAGGTCTTCCAGAGCTGGAGACTGAAGGACCGATTGAGAAGGATTACTTCAGCGAGCCTTTGGAGTCTCCCCACACTTCCCCAGGGTCACCCAATAATACACTGAGGTGACCCTTTGGGAATCACTGGTGGCCACCATCCAGCCATGTAGGCATGCAGACAGTGTGGCCTGGGGGGAAATGCAGAGGCCTGGGGGTCAGACTGTCCCAGTCAAGTCCTGCCTTCACCACTGAGGACTGGTGACCACTGCACTTCCCTCCGCGAGCCTCACTCTCCCCATCTGAATGGAGCCAATGACAGTGCATCGCCTCTGGGCTGGTTGTTGGGACTGGCTGCGACAGAGCAGGAGAAGTGCCTTCATACATTCCGTGGGTGGAGACTGGGGCAGGCGAGTTAAGTGTGGCTCACCCAGCCCGCCAAGCCTTAAGATCCTAGTTCAGATCCCAGTTCTCATTTTCATAAGACCGGAGTGGGGCTTCACCGGCCGGGGCCGGATCTGCTCTCAGCTGCCAAGAACGGATGCAGTGGGGCCCTGCACCTGCAAAGGTTGGCATGGCGTCTCTCCCAGGTGGCCTCCAACACAGCCGGGCAGCAACTCTGGCATTGGAGCTCCTGCCTCTTTGCAGCTGCAGTGGGGACAGAAACCATGGAAACCACAGAGTGATCAGTGCCTCTCTCTTGGTCTCTAGGGACCTCCTCCTGTTCCCTAGTGCCATCACCCCAGGGTGGTCATTTCCCACTGCTTTCTTGGGGGAGGAAGTGGCTAGTTTGAGAGCTGAGTTTGTAAATGGTTCCTGGGTGGCTCCTGGTACTGGGAAGCCCTTGGTCCTGCAGGCTTGCAGCTCAGGCACCCAGAAGCTGAGATCCTTTAGGGCACCCTGGGACTTCAGATTCACTTCTTAGGACATCTGCAAGGCCACCACTGAGGGAACTGAGACCAACTGAAAGGGTGATTTAAATCAGGGTACTTTCTAGCAAATAACCTCTGACTTTCCTGATCTGGGGGACAGACCTCCTAGGTTTGTGAGAAGGTCCAGACAGAACAGTGCCTTGGAGCTTTTACTGTGGATCCCTGACAGGCAAAATGGGCTTGAAGCCATGGGCAGCTACTCTACCCACTTTTAACTCCAGCTGCTAAGAATCTGACTTCGACTCAATCTGCTATTGCCCTCTTACTCCTTCCCTGCAAAATTCCTCACATGATGGGTCTACACTTCCTGTCTACTTCCTCATTGTCCATTCTGTCTTCAATCACTTCTGGTTGGGTTTTGACCCTACTGTGGAGGACAGCAAGGCCTTCATTTGCCAAATTCTGTGGTCAGTCCTTTCACGTGACCTTTCAGCAGCATTAGACCTCTTTGAAATCCTTTATTCTCCTAGCTTATAACACAGTGAGTTGTCTATTTTGTTTTCTTTTTTCCTAACCATGCTCACCACTTCTCAGTATCCTTTGCTGGCCCCTCTTCTTCCCTTTGAACATCTACTCTACATGCTGTCTCTCCAGTTGATGCCATCCAGTCTCATGTCTTTAAATGCCACGCACTTGCCGATGACTCCCAAATCTACAAGTACAGCTGTGACCTGCTTGCTAAGATTCCATATTCAGTTGCCTACTTGACATCTCTACTTGAGCTTCTAATAAGTATCTCAACTTATCAAGTCTAAAATGAGACACTTTATTTGTACATGTACGGATTATTCTTCAACAATTTTCTCTGTTCATTCATTTATTCAGCAGGTATTCATTCAGTATATGCCATGTGCTGAGGAGTCTTCTAAATACTTGAGATATGGCAGTAAACCAAAAACAAGTTTCTGCCCTCATGAAGCTTATATTCTATCTGGGGGATGTTATGGGTCAAATTATGTCTCTGAAAAATTCATATGTTAAAGTAGTAATCCCCAGTACATCAGAGTGCAAATTTATTTGGAAATAGGGTCATTGCAGATGTCATTAGTTAAGTTAAAATGAGATCATACTGGAGTAGTGTGGGCTCTTAATTCAATAAGTCCTTACAATTGGGGGAGATTTGGACACAGACATGCACATGCTGACAGGGAGAAAACCAAATGAAGATGGAGGCAGACTTTAGGATGATGCCTTTACAAGCCAAGGAATGCCAACCATTACCAGCAAACCACTGGAAGCTAAGTGACAGGCATGGAACAGATTCTCTATCGCAGTCCTCAGAAGGCAATGACCCTCTTACACTACTCTTTTCCCTGGTCACTCTGCTTCAGCTACATCAGCTCGCTTGTTGGGTGATGAAGCCTGCTCCTACCTTGCATTTCTTGCACTGGCTGTTCCTTCTGCTTGGAGTGCCCTATCCCCAGCTCTTTGTGGCCCTCAGTCCTTTGCATCATTCATGGCTCAGATGCTACCTGGATGAGGTTCCATGCGACACCAGTCTTCACTTGGATAGAAAATGACTCGGATGTGTGCCCAGCACACACCGCAGATAATTATTTTCAGGTAGGCTCCATGTGTGATTTGAGAATTTCGGACTGCATTTTCTTTTGAATTCAACTGTAGAGACCTATAACAGCTAAACATTATTGATTCTTAAACTGATTCTGTGAGGTAGGCACCGGCCATTTTGTAGAAGAAGCAGCCAAAACTGAGAGTAGTTAAGTAGTTTGCTGAAGGCACAGGACTGGTGAATGCAAAAAACAAATGCAAACCTTGGTTTATTTGATGCCCAAATTCATGCTATTTCCATTCTACTAAATGCATTATAATTCCTGTACCTTCGTCACTCATATCTTAGACTCCAGGAATATCTAATCTAGAAAAAAGAGGCTGAAAGGTCAAACAAGTATATTCTTGGTTTTTAAGCAAAAGGAATATTCCAAATACCATCTGTTCTCAGCCTCTCTTCTGATGGCAGAAAGTGATATCTGTCAGTGAATGATTAAGGCACTAAATATTAGCAAAAAGTGCTGACATGGACTGATAATAGCTCACATTTAGTGAGGGTGCACCATGTGCTAAGAACTGTGCTGAGCCCATCTGTACTTTAATTTTATGACAACTCTGGAAAGATATGCTCTTATTCTCATTTTACAGGTGAGGAGACTTAGGATCAGAAGCATGTATATGATCATATAGCACATATCTGTGATCATACAGCCTGGCCATGGAAGAGTTGGAGTTTGAATGCTGAGTGTCCGATTCCCAAATGTTCACTCATTAATAATGAAAAAGGTGGGCTTGGCACCTTTTTCTGATACTATCTACCTGTGATAGATCATATGTGATTCTGCTCAAAGGCAGGGGGGTAGAGGATTTGATCTCTTAAGATAATTCTCTTTTAAGAGAATTCTATTTTTCTTGACCAAAATGTCAAAACATCTCTTTTTCCAGAGCCAATGCCTATTCTTAACAATGACTTTCTTTGGAAATGGGCTTTGTCTGGTTCATACTTCTATTCTGATTTACTGGCATGGGCTCCAAACCTTCTGCTGTTAATCTTTGTCTAAAATACGCCATCTCAGCTCTTTCCTGGAGTTGTGGATTTTGTCTAAGCCAATCAAAATACTCAATAATGAAGAAAAGACCTTCAGGCATAAAGATTTTTTTTATTCTGATGGTTTTAATGAGAACTGAAAATGAGAGTGACATATTTTGTGTATCAATTATCTACTGCCCCAAACCACCCAAAACTCTGTGTCTGTCACTCAGCTTGCTTTGGGTGGGTGATTTAGGCTGTGCTCAGCAGGGAAGTTCTTCTGCTCTGTGCTAGACTCTTTACATGTCTGGGAGTTGGCTGGCTGATGTCTGATTTAGGGTGGCCTTGGCTGGAAGGACAACTCAGCTCTCCTCCACATAGCTCTCACATTTCTCCACCAGCCTAACTTGGATGTATTCTTATGGCCTTACAGATCTATAACAATGAGCAAAGCTAATTGTAAAAGAGAGCAAGTGGAACTGTTTATATAATCTTGATATCTGTGCTTGCTTCACGTTTACTAACATCATTTATGCCATAGCAAGTCACAGGACTGAGTGAAGAATCAGAATCAGACTGTGTATGTATAGGGTGGACTACAGAGTTATAGCTCAAAGGGCATGGAATTGGAGGTTCAATAATTGGGGTCACTAATAAAATCAATCTACCACATTTCATGGTTTCATATGCATGCATCTTCAATGTGGACCTGAATATGCATTTTCCTGGTCATATTCACATGCCTTAGTTGCCAGAACAAAACACAGTGTGCTTCTCCAGTTTAAGGGATGCATATCCACTGAGTATCTTGTGAGTTTTTTTTTTTTTTTGGTGTATCTGGGAAGAATTTCACAAAGCATGGTGATATGGCTTGAATCTATGTCTCCACCAGAATCTCATGTCAAATTGTAATGCCCAGTGCTGGAGGTGGGGCCTGATGGAAGGTGATTGGATCATGGGTGTGGGTCCTTCACAAATACTTTAGCACCATCTCCCTTGGTACTGTCCTTATGATAATGGATTCTTGTAAGATCTGGTTGTTTAAAAGTGTGTAGCACCTCCTCTCTTTCCCTCTTGCTCCTGCTTCCACCATGTGAGATGCCTTCTCTCCCCTTTGCCTTCCACCATAATTATAAGTTCCCTGAGGCCTCGCCAGAAGCTGATGCTGCCATGCTTCCTGTACAGCCTGCAGAACCATGAGCCAGTTAAACCTCTTTTCTTTATTGATTTCCCAGTCTCAGGCATTTCTTTATATTAATGTGTGAATGGACTAATACACATGGCTTCCAAACACATGGCAAGATAGAGAATTGTTTTGTGTTAAATCAGAGTGGAAAAGGCATGTGCAAAGGGGAAATAGAATATTTCAGTAAGTAATACAATTTAAGAAGAAAAAAGCAGTCAGCAACCTTGACTTGACTCCAGTAACCTTGAAGAAGACTCCAATAAAACACTAATGAACATCCATGTGTTAATGCCACTCTACTTTTTAAAAATAAACAGATGTGAGGATGCTCCCAGATCCTCTTGTGGGATGGAAAGGAGTTCCACTGTCTGTCAGTTGCTATGAGCCCAACAGCCAGTGTTCTGTGCTGCCAGAGGACAGGCAGCTACATTATCCAGAGCTCTATGATCCATGATTGGGTCTGTATTCTTTCTATAACACCAGGATTAACAAGTTGCTGGTGAGCCCAGAAGGAAGACCCCCAGCCTTTTACTATGATAGTTTTGGAGATAGGCGAGGACCAACCTATCTCTCAGCCTCGATGCTAGATACATTGTGGGGTTATCAGATGGACATCCCTGGAGGCAGACTGGCTGTACTGAAAGAGAACTGGACTGGAATCAGAACGTCTGGATCTTGCTCTCAGCTCTTGCTTGAACTCACTGTGTGTCTTTGGGAAAGTAATTTTCTTTCAGCTAACATCTGTAAAATGAAGGTTTTGACTAAGGACTCCCACCAGTTATTCTGTGTCTCAAATACCAAATCCCTGTATTGAGTCAGGGTTTAGAATCTGGATATAAGGACCCTTATATAATGCAGTGATTTAACATATTTATTGTCTGTCACATGCCAGGAATTGGTTTAGGTGCAATAAAAATATTCTTGCTCTCAAGGGGCTTCTTTCTTCTTCTTCTCATTTCCCCTCCACCGCTCCTCCTTCTTTTCTTCCTTCTCCCTATTCTTCTCTTCATCCTTTTCCTCCTTCCCTCCTTCCCTTCATATTCTTCCTCTCCATCTTTATTATCAACATGTGTAAAACAGTGATCTGGCATTCACATTATTCCAGTCAATGTACTAAGTTCTCCCTTGACATGTATTATCCATGTAACCTTTATAACAACCTCATGGAGGTAGAGGCTATCACCACCACTATGGTGGATATTTCCCCCTTTACCCTCTAAATCCACTGTCTGCCCTTCTTCACCCTGCTTTATTCCCTAGAAGGCTGACCCCTGTGGACCTCATTAGCTGTCTTCCTTACTCTCAGGTGTCTAGTTGGGCTTAGCCAATTGAAACTACTGGCAGAAGAGTAGAGAATCAGAAGAGAGTGAGGTCAGAACACATATTTACCTGGCTTGCTTCTCACCAGGTTGTCATGATTTCTAGCTCTGGTCAGGCAATCCCCTTCATACAAATGCCTTCTCTGGATTCAGGTAACAACTCTCTCAACTTGCCTTTCAGGCCTACAGTGTTACCAGCTTTCCAGTGTTTGTAGCCCAAGGTACTGCATCATCCTATGTTGGTTTTCTTAAATCCTGACCACACCTTTGTGCCTAATCCCTTTATGCATTTTCCTCCAATAATCCAGTTTGAGAGTGTCATGTATCTTCTGCTGAGACTTTGTGACATCCCTATTTTGCAGATGAGGAAACTGAGCTTTAACACCAGCCCTATCACAAATGGGTTGTGTGATCTCCATCCTGGGTCTCAGCTCAAATACCACCTCCTCCGAGGAGCCTTCCCTTGTGACTTATTAAGTAGTGCCCTGCATCAGGTATCCCCACGACCACCCACAGGTCTGTTGGTTCACCAGGAGGATTCCTAAGACTGTGCATATCGTCATACTCACAGCTAGGACTAGGAGGATCCAAGGCAAAATCAGCCAAAGAAAGAGATGCATGGGGGCAAAGTATGGTGGAGACCAGGCACAAGCTTCCAGGAGCTTCCCCCAGGGGAGTCACATGGGATGTGTGTCAATCCTCCAACACTGGATTGTGACAATGTGTGTGAAATGTTAGCGAGCAGGGAAGTTTGTAAGAGATTCACTGCCAGGGTTTTTACTAGGGGCTGGTTATGTAGCCCTTCTCTGCCTAGCATGTACCAAAACTCCAGACCCAGAAGAACAAGCAGCTGCTTAGAATAAACCACATTGTACAGTCTAGGCATAATGAGGCACTCTTATCATTTAGGGAAAGTTTCTATCAGTGTAGGGAACTGTTTAAGATGTAAGTTGGCAAATATCAGCCGTAGTAAGTTGAAAGATGGTGCCTTTAAAGATCTGCCTACATCGAATTCTCAGAACCTGTGAATGTGACCTTATTTGGAAAAGGGTCTTTGCAGATATAATTAATTAAGGATCTTGGGATGAAGACATCATCCTGGATTATCTGGGTGGGACCTAAATCCAATGACAAGTGTCCTCATAAGAGACAAGTATCCCATATAAGGAACAATTTGACAGAAGAGGAGAAGACAGTGTGACCATGGTGGCTGAGATGGGAATGCTGTAGCCACAGGTCAAGGAATGCCTGGGGTCACCAAAAGCTGAAAGAGGCAAGGGACAGTTTCTCCCCTAGAGCTCCCTGAGGAAGGAAGGTCCTGCTGGATTTGGGATTTCCAGCCTCCAGAACTGTGTGGGAGTCAATTTCTGTCATCTGAAGCCACCCAGTTTGTGGCAGTTTGTAATGGCAGCCCTAGAAAACCAATACACCAGCCAGGGGCCAACCTTGTAAACCTTAGAGACCCTGGTGGTCTCACACAGACCTTCAAGACTGCTTTGTTAACTCTTTTTTATATCCGCCTTTTCCCCACAGTGTACTTTGCTATCTGATGATCTATTTATTTTTATAGTACTTTTCTTACCCTAAGTATATTGTTTTCTAGTTGTTCATTTAACATATATTTATTGATCACTTTCCATGTTCTAGGCACTATGCTGGATTTTGGATGTAGAGTGATAAGAATAGATGGGGACTCTGCTCTTAGCGATTTTACAATGAGAGCCTACAGTAGGAAGACAGATCATAGCATGTGTCAGGGTGGTGGCTGAGTCAGCTGGCCATCCCTGCCTCCACATGTATTTGCATCGAATTTGGCACTTTCTGTCATTACTCAGAAGGCAGGAGTGGGGCCTGGGGAGACCTTTGATTGTCAGGCACATCAAGGTCACTGTTCAGAACACTTGGTTACTTCATCACAGCCCATACCAAGCATATAAAAAATGTCTCTTTATTCTAAGAGTATCTTTGAGTGAGAAAGGAGCTTCAGTGATCACTGGGCTGAGAGGTGATGCTTCAGAGACTCGAATCTTTCTTCTGCACTTACAACCACGTGTAGCAGAAAAGAGCTGCATGTGCCTAATTTGCAACTTGAAACACAATTGCACTTTATCTAGGTATTAGTTTATCATATGTCTGTTAAATTACAGCTACCCAAACATGCTCTTGAGTCCCCAGTGCTGAGTAAAAACTTAGAACAGAGTAGATACTCATCAAATATTGATTGATTGAGTGGGCGAATGAACCATACATTTCCTTAAACAAAACTTAACACACCAGCAGGCAGATAGTATTGACTCAATTGTCTCCCCTACCAGATCATGAACTACTTGGGAACACGAGTCATGTCATAATGTTTTTTGTGGTCATGGCACATTGATGGGGTTAGTCAAGGCTTGCTGAATGAATGAATGAATCAAAAAGAATAAATATGAGTACATGCACAGTAAACCCAGCTTCTGAAAGGTGTTTTGATGAAAAAGTAAAGCAACATTTCTCAGAGTGCTTGGGAAGTCTCTCCTAGATTTAGGCCACTTTTCCTCTGTGTTTTTGGTGTCTAGGACAATTAATTTTGTTCAGTCCATTGCACCCTGCCTTGAATTCAGATGCCTGGGTGATTTTTCTAAAACTTTGGCTGTTTATCTTGTGAGGTTGGTTCTCCCATTAATATCCCCCATCTGTTCTGCTTTCCAAATAATGTCTTTGTGAGAGTTCTTAAAGTTGGCCTCTAGAATCTTTGTTTTCAGATGATTTTTCCATTTCTAATAATGACCATTCTGTCTAATTTTTATTAATATTTTCTGATGGACTTTCCAAATGCATCCATGCTTTTGATTTTCGAAGAGAGCAAATGGGAAATAGACTAATAAAAATCTGTAAGGTAACGGTTTTAATAAGTCAATCTGTCCTTTGCTGTCATAGAACCAAGCTTCCATTTCACTGTTCAAGAACTCATCAGATGAAATGACCTCCTTGTCAAGAAAAATTACTCCATATGGTAATGTAATCACAAAAGAGAAACATTATTTTCCTATATATTATTCCCTGCAGAAACTGCAGTAAGAAAGCCATCATATTAAAAATATCTAGGATGCTGAGGTTCCTGTTTGCCAGCCTGATGGAGTTCATTTTCTTTATAGGAGAGGCAAACTCAGTTCTCATTGGCAGCATTTTATTTTAAGGGTTCATTAGGCAATTGTACATTACACTGGAACACCTGTGGAAGTGCAGATTATATCTACATGAATATAAATGCATTTGTTATGACTCACGCAATTACAGTCAATAACAGATGTCTTTTTAAGAACAGGCACTTAAAAAGAAGTGTGTATCGATGCATCCACCTATCTTCCTTACGATGCTAGTGGCAGCGCTGTGCATTTTTTTAATTTAGAAAGTCAGTATAAGGAGCGATTAAAGCATCTCTAGTCTATTAAGCATCACCTTCCCTTAAAAGTGCAGTATTAGTCAGAAAAATGTTTATGTTTAAATAGCGTCTTACTTAATGAATCCTCTTCATGAACCATATTTACTGCACAAGGAAAATATTTTTCTTCATCTTGGTAGGGCCATAGAGACAATTCATCCGAGGTTGAGTTGAGCTGGGAACCCTCCTGTCTTATGAATTATTCAACAATTTCCCTCTGTTGAATACAGGTTGGTTCTCCATTGTTGGTGAGGATCAGAGAGGAGGTAGAGAGACCGTTACCTGTGCAGGAAGAGAGCTTAGTCCACAGAGAATTCATTCTTTGTTCTTGTTTTTTCAACTGGGTTCTTTTGTTCTAGATATTATCCATCTGATGCCACTGGTGAGGTATCAGTGGTACATTGGAAAGAACATGAAACTTGAAATAAAACTTAGTTCTGTGACTTCAGTGGTTTCTCTTGTGACATAATTTAAATCCCCTATGACTTAGTTTCTCATATGTAAAATGAGGGTAATTTTACTTATTGCATAGGATTGTTTTGAGTTTTCAGTGGAGTCATGTAGGTCTTCTGGTTCTGCTGAAATAGCTTAGATAGACTAAGCCTTCCTTCTATCTGAGATCAATTGTAAAATCAGACAAGATATGTCAAAGAGAAGGGAAATAAAGCTCCCTGAAGACAAAGAGAAACCAAACTAACCAGAACTTGAGAGGCCAAATTTTGGAGAGAAGAAAATCTTACTCATGTCAACCCCACTTTTGCTTCTGGTTTCTCTTTGCAGGGCATTGCTGATTCACAGGAAGGAAAAATAGAGGTTGAGTAAAAACAAGTGGCCTGGATCTTATAGCAGTCTTGCTAACATGGGGAGACAGAGGTTAGAATTTGTTGATGCCTAGACAGTTGAGAGTTGAAGGGCCGGTGTCCTATAAAGGAGGAAACTACAGAAAAATAACCTCAAGATTCTTTGTACAATTTCACCTTGATGCAACTGTCGGATTCTTAAGTTGCATATGTGTGGGGCAAGACTCAGAAAACAAAGTGTGAAGCAGTTGCTAAAAGACTAAAGAGCTAAGCAAACATTTTGGCAGTTAGCTAGAGCCTATGTAGGTTTCATCTTCACCATGTCGGGCATTTAAGAAATTACCATACATGCTAGGAAATAGGACCTGAAAATCACAAGAAGAAAGATCTGTGGTGATCCCAGTATTGAAATTTTCAGACACAGACTTTAAAATAACTATGGTTCACTTATTCAAGAAAATAAAATAAGATAAATAATTGCATTAAAAAAGCAGAATATCTATATAGGTAGATGGATATAGAGATACATATACACACACACACACACACACACACACACAAATTATATGAAAATGCTATACCTTAGAAATAAAGATAAGTTAATTCAACGGAGAGGTTTAACAGTAGATCAGACCCAGTAAATATGACTATTAGTATACTGGAAGATAGGTGAAAATATCCAGATGAAAGTGTAGAGAAAAAAGACAAATTTTAGAAAAATCGGATTTTTTTTTTTTTTTAAAAAGTGGAAAAATGTTGAAAAGAGCCTAAGAGACAGGTAAGATGCGTTGAAAAAGTCAAACATATGCATAGACAGAATCCCAGAAGAGAGGATGTAATTAATGCAGCAGAAGCAAAATTTGAGCTGATGTGGTGGCATGCCTATAATCCTAGCATTTTGGGGGGCTGAGGTGGGAGGATTGCTTGAGTCCAGGAGCTCACGACCAGCCTGGGCAACATAGGAAGACCCTGTATCTACAGAAACAAAATTGCCAAGCATAGTGGCCCATGCCTGTGGTCCCAAAGATTTGGGAGGCTGAGGTGGGAGGCCTCTTGAGTCTGGAAGGTTGAGGCTGCAGTTAGCCATGATTGTGCCACTATAGTCCAACCTTGGTGACAGAGTGAAATCCAGTCTCAAGAAAAAAAAAAGCAAAATTTGAAGAAATTACTGACTGAAAAAATTTTTATGCTCATTGAAGGCATCAAACCCCAAATTCAAGAAACCACAAACCTCAGGGGGGAAAAAAACTCAAAACTAAAACAAAACTTAGAAAGCAAAACAAAACCTCCATCACATACAAAAAGGAAACCTCAAGGCATCAAAAATTAAAAAGGTATGTTAGCTTGAAAGAAGCAACAATAAAACCAATAGCTAATTTCTCAACAAAATGATGAAAACCAGGTGACAATAGAATGACATCTTTAAGTCACTGAAAGAAAATAAATGTCAACACATAATCCTACATCCAGCAAAAAAATCCTTCAAAATATTAAGATAAAGATATTTTCAGAAAACAAAAACTGAACTGCACTAAAAAGAATATTTAGGTCAAAAGGAAAGGACTTCTAGATGGAAGCATGGTTATCCAGGAAGGATTAGAAAGAATATGTGCAGTGGTAAATGTAATTTAAATCTGTCAACTGAAACAATAATAGCAATACCTTGTAGATTTAAAATATGCATAGAATTAAAATACATATAAAAATAGCCACACAAGGCAAGAGTTGATAAATGCCTTTGAAGTGTTAGAGGGTTCTGGCATTGTCCAAGAAGTGTCAATGTCCTAATTTAGGTAGATTTTTAATAAATCAAGCATGCATGTTGTAATCTCCCTAGGTTAACTGCTAAGACAATAATGAAATAGTATATACATGAGAATCTAATGGAGGGTGAAAAGTGAAGTAATAAAAAATACTTGAGTAATTCAAAATAAGGCAAGAAAGCATAATAAAAATTGAACAATAAACAGAAAACAAATAGAAAACAAATAGTGAAGAAGTAGTTTTCATTTCAATACATTAAGAATTATGCTAAGTATAAATATACTAGTCAAATAACAGCAAATATTGTCAGACTAGATTTTTAAAACATGTAACTATATATTGTTTACAACAAATATACCTTAAATGTGAACGTATTTAAAAAGCTAAAAGTAAAATGGTAGAAAAAGATATACCATGAAAATACTAACCAAAAGAAAATGGTATAGTTATAGTAATATCAAGGTAGACTTTAAGATAAAAAATATTACTGAATATGAAGAGAAAATTTTATAAGAGTAAAAGGGTCTTTTCAAAGCATATATATATATGTATATATAGCAAATATAAATTTGTGTGTCCTTACTAACATAGCCCCAAAATATATAAAGCAAAAGCAGACATAACTAAAAGGAGAAATAGATACACGAACAATCAGGGCTAGAGATTTTAAGATAATTCTTTTTGTAATTGATACACCAAGCAGACAAAATTCTGGCTTGGGATCTCTGATATGGTTGTAGTCAGACAGCAGCTGGAGCTTGGCTCACCTTGAAGGCTTCTTCACTTCCATGTCTGCAGCTTAGGCTGAGATGACTCAGATGATTGACAGTTGGAGTAGCTGGGATCACTGGCATCTTTCTGTCTATGTTGTCTTTCTGAGTGGTCTGTCTAGCATGGCAGACTCTGGGCAGTCAGACTTTATGTCTAGCAGTGAAAGGCTCCTAGAACGAGTGTTCCAGAACCTTGGGGAAGCTGTATAACATTTTATGACTCAGCCCATGCATTTTTGATAAAGGTGACATTACCCCTTAAGGGACAAAAGTTGGTTCTTGGAGAGGTATAAAATAATTTCTATCTGTCTCTGTCTCTGTCTCTCTCTCTCTCTCTCTACATATATATATACACACACATATAAACAGATTATATGTAGTACAAGTAATACATATGTGGAATTAAACTATCATTAAACTATCATGGAAGTGGTTAAATGATAAGAAAAAGGTCTAAGAAGACAGTATGGAGGGGATCATAGTTTTTAAAAAGTTAAAATTAATAATTTAAAATATTAGAAATTATAATGCTTAATAATTAGAATTATTAAATTATAATTTAGTAATATAAATTATATTTAAACATGATTTAAATATACATTTAGTATTTATATTTTAAATATTAATGTATTGATATTTTAATATTACAGTGGGCTGGCCTTAGAAGTTCCATAATGTCATTTTAGCTATTGGTCAAAGCAGTCATAAGCTTACCCAGATTCGAGGAGGGGAATACCAGACCCCACCTGTCAATGAGATGTGTGTCAAAGAATCTGCCGCCATATTTAAATCCACCAGAGTGAACATTCTGTAGATTCCCGCAATTACAGAGCTCTGCCAGGTACAAAGTTTTACTAAGCAGACCGTGGAAAAACCATGAGAAGAGGAAATCTGGTAAGAGGGAGAGTGAACTTGAACCTGTGACAAAGCGAGAGGTCTTGTTTATGGGCTCACGTGAGAACTTTCACCTCCAGTGTATGAATGAAAGAGGGGTGAGGGAAGCTAAGAGCTCTCTTCTGGCTCTCGTTCAACGGGGGCCCCCGTGGAAGGATGTGATGACTGTGGATGCTTTTACAGACCCTAGAGGACACTGTGATATGTTGTGGTTGTGACTGTGTAGTGATTATTGCTGACCTGAATGCCCTAGTCTTAAACATTAGAGGGTGGGGCTTTCTCACCGTACAAACCAGAAGACTGACCTGGACAGGGAAAGCCACTTGGCTGATGTCATACACAGAGGTGGAGGACTGTGCTCTCGATTTGCTAAGTTCCCACTTTAATGTTGATTCCCACACCTCGGAGAATAATTAGAGGAATATTAGTAACTGATTTATTTCCATTGTTATTGGGCAAAGATCCAGGGCCTGGAGGGACTCCAGTCGGGCCAGGGCCTGAATCCAGGCAGGGAAGGGAGTCCTGGGCTCTGCTCAGGCCGACTGTGGACGTGTTTCCGCTTCTCGGCGAGAGTGGGCTGCCTCGCAATGCCCACCTCAGGGGAACCTCTTTTCCTTCTTTTGATATCTGAGGATGCTCATTGATCATCTCTCCATGTACTTACAAAACTAATGCCTTTTCATTTTTATTTCAAAAGTTATACATGTTTATTTTTTGAACCTCCTCTTCTCTTTTCGAAACCTAAACTGGTGTGTGGGTTGAAGGTGGGGGAGGTGGGAAGGGGGAGGTTCTTCTCAACTTAAGCTTGGTTCAGCTTCAACAGATGTTGAATATAATGGTAGAAACGACTTGTTTGGGGCTGCATTTATTTGGATTATTCATCAAAAAGTCTTGGAAGCCTCTAGGAAATGGGCAATGGGCTGTTCTTTACTGGAATTGCCAACAGAATTGACAGTATTTCTCTCATATGTCTCGCATTGAAGTGTAAATTCAAACAACTCCCTAGAAAGCAACTTGAACACAAATAAATTCATATTTTGACCGAATAATTCTATTTTTTGGAATCTGTTCTAAGAAAACAACGAGAGGGATGGATGAAGATGATAACTTTGTAAGAGTGGTCTTCTCAGTGTTATTTATGGGAGGCAAAAATTGGAAGCAGTCTAACATTTCAATAATAGGAAGTTTGTGAAATAATTGTGATTTTATGTATGTTACTATATATAAGCATATATGGACATAGTAGGTAGAGACTGAGTTTGGCTTATTTATATATTTTCAGTGATGAGCACAGAGCATGGCATGTAAGTGTGCAATATATATATTTTTGGTAAGAGGTTCACTGAGATTCACATACCATATGCATAATTCACATGCCATACAATTCACCCACTTAAAGTATACAATTCAATAGTTTTTAGTCTATAAACAGATATGTGCAACTATCACCACAATCAATTTTAGGATATCTTCATCATCCTTCTAAAATAACCCTGTACTTGTTAACAGTCACTGCCCATTTTCCTTCAACTGTCAAACCCTAGGCAACCACAAATCTACCTTTCATTTCTATCAATTTGTGTATTCTGGACATTTTCTATAATTGGAATTACACAGTGTGTGGTCCTTTGTGACTGGCATCTTTCACTTAGCATAATGCTTTCGAGGTTTATCTGTATTGTAGCATAAATGAGTACTTTATTCCTTTTAATTTCCAGATAATATTCCATTATACAGTATAGCATATGTTGTTTATCCATTCATCAGTTGATACATATTTGAGTTGTTTCTACTTTTGACTATTACGAATAGCGCTATAACAAGTTTTGTGTGGGCATAAGTTTTCATTTATCTTGGAATACATATTTAGGAGTGAAGTTCCTGGGTCATATGGTAACTCTGTTCAAAACTTTCAGAAACTATCAAACTGTTTTCCAAAGTGACTTTACCATTTTACACTTCCAACAGCAGTGTATAAGAGTTCCAATTTTTCCATACCCTTGCCAAAACATAAATATTTGCTGAATAAATGAAAGGATGTCAAAATTTGATCATGACATAGGATGATGAAACTGTAAATATGTTATGATTGTATTTTTTCTTTCACAAATTTGCATTAGGAACAAATCTTGTAAGAAATTGAATAGGTTATTTTTGGTTGGATGAGATTGGGGTAATTAAAATTTTCATTATAATTTTCACATTCCTTAGCTTGCTGCAGTGAACAAATGTTGCTTATATAATAAGAAAAAATATTTACAAAATGTTGTTCTGTAGAAGTTTACATCAGAGAGAAGGAAAAAATATCTCAAAATAAGTTTTCATAGGTCCTAGTTAGAGATGTTTCTTGCATTGAGACTTGGAAATGGATAAAATACATTCATCTGACTTTGCCTCTTTTTGGCTAAATGTAAAGATTAAATGACTTGGTTGGGGGTGTACATCAGTCAGCATTCTTGGTTGCAAACAATAGAAACCAACTCCAGTTAACTTAAACAGAAAAGGAATGTATTGGAAGGGTATTGATTGGTTTGCAGAAGGCTAGAGATCCAGGCTTTCAAAAATGAGCAGAAGCCAAGGAAGGATGGATACAGCCAGTATCCCTATAGAGGAAGGAGAAACCAGCCACCAGGGCTGTCATGTCTAGACAGCAGCGCCAGGACATTGGGTTTGTCCTCATTTAGACTCATGCTGCTCTGTCCTGGACCTGAAAATCTGCTACAGCCTTGTGAGTTCATGTCCTTCTGGTTCCTTCCTCAACCTTGAGAGCCTTCAGTTGCCTGAGTGTAGGTTACATACCTATCCACAACTCTAGAAGCCAGGAGATAAATTCTTCCCCCTAATGCTGTGGAAGAAAGTAAGTGTCTTCCACTGTAAGGGATGCCCCTGCCTGCCTTCTACCTGTCGTGGGATTTATCTGACAAAAAGGTTCCTGGGTGCTCAGCAGGCAGAATTTTACTACAGGACAGACTTTTTTGTTGTTGATTTCTGTTTTTTTTTTTTTTTTTTTTTAACTTTAAGTTCTGGGATACATGCACAGAACATGCAGGTTTGTTACATAGGTATACACGTGCCGTAGTGGTTTGCTGCACCTATCAACCCGTCATCTAGGTTTTAAGCCCCACATGCATTAGGTATTTGTCCTGATGCTCTCCCTCCCGTTACCCCCTACCCCCCAACAGACCCCAGTCTGTGCGATGTTCCCCTCCCTGTGTCCATGTGTTCTCATTGTTCAGCTCCTACTTATGAGTGACAATATGTGGTGTTTGGTTTTCTGTTTTGCAGGGGGGACTTTTGTATCTTGTAATCTAGATTGCAGTGTCATAGTCATAAGCTTAGTCAATTTTGTGCTGCTATAATATAATACCACATACTGGGTAATTTATAGTGAAGAGAAATTTTTTCTATAGTCCAGGGGCTGGGAAGTCCAAGATCAAGGTGTTGGCATCTGGGGAGGGCCTGCTTATTATGTCATAATATGGCACAAGACATCACGTTGTGGAAGGGCAAAGAGAGGGAGAGGGAGGGGGAGAGAGAGAGAAAGAGAGAGAGAGAGAAATTCACCCTTTAATAATGAACCCACTACTGTGATAACAGCTCTTAAAAATCCCATTTCTTATTAGTGTTACAATGTCAATTAAATTTCAACATGAATTTTGGAAGGATCTTAGTCCATTTTGTATTGCTATAACAGAATACCTGAGCCTGGGTAATTTACAAAGAACAGAGATTTATTTTTTTACAGTACTGGAGGCCAATCAGTTCAAAATTGAAGGGTTGGCATCTGTTGAGAACCTTTGTGCTGTGTCATCCCATGGTAGAAGGCAGAAGGGCAAGAAAGGATGAGAAGGAAAAACAGAAAACTCACAATGTCAAGCACTTTTATAATTAGCATTGATCCATACAGGAAGGTGGAAACCTCCTGACCTAAACACCTTGTATTGTACTCCACCTTCCAACACTGTTGCACTGGGGATTAGGTGTCCAAAACATGCTTTTGGGGGGACATATTCAAACCATAGCAGAAGGAGACAAATATTCAAGTCATAGCACAAGCATTTGGAGAATAAGAGAAATTATTGTTTCTTGAATAGGTGAGAAAGGACAGACTACCAAATCATTCATATTTAAGCAGTAAATAGTAGAAATAAAAATGACCATTTCTGCTATATAGTCAGGGTAAATAATGTAAGTAATGTTAGCTGCTATAACACACAACTGGAAAGTCTTGGTGGTTTAACACTGTAAAATTTTATTTCTTGTCCAAGTTATTGTCCAAATAGGTGTTCAACAGGCCATTTTCCAAGAGATCTAGTAGGATTCTTTTATCTTATGATTTCATCCACCTGAAGGCAATTTTTCTAGGTCCTCCCTTGTCTGGCAGTTAACAAGAAAAGACAGTGTATGGGGTATCATCTAGGAGATTTCAGGGCTCAAGTCCAAAAGTGGTGAACATCATTTCCCACTACATTCTACCAGCTAGAACAGAGGGTCTCATTTGATCACAAGAGAGACTGGGAAATACAGTCCATCTATGTGAGTAGGAAGACATGGGAATGGGCTTGGTGAGCATGTGACAAGTATCTGACAAAATCCTTTATTAATAAAGAAAAACAAAAGTAGCTATTGTCAAAATTCACCATAGCAATTCTTAATATGTTTTGGGGTCACTGGTCCCTTTGAGAATGTGTTAAACTCTTTACCCTAAAAAAATACACTTGTAAAAACATTTTGCAGACAATCTCAGGAATTCAGGCTACTCCTAGTCTGAGGATCCCTTGGCATCTTCGTTTTGTGCTGCTATAACAGAAAACCTGGGCCTGGGTGATTTATAAAAAACAGAAATTTGTTGGCTTACAGTTATGGAGGCTAAGAAGTCCAAGATCAAGGGTCTGACGTTTGATGAGGGCCTTCTTGTTGTTAATCATTACATAGTGAAAGGTAAGAGGGCAAGAGAGAGAAAAGGGGACTGTACTCACCTTTTTGTAACAAACCGATTCCTGTGATAGTGGCATAAATTCATTCATGAAGGTTGGAACCCTCATGGTCTTCAGCTCTCACTAGGCCTCACCTCCCAATACTATTACATGGGGATATTATGTTTCCAATGTAGGCTTTTGGGGGGACACATTTAAACCATAATACGTTGGGCATATGGCAAGCAGAGACCAAGTTGGCATTTGTTGAGCACTTACTATATAGAAAGCACATTTCTGGGTACTGTGGGTTACACGGATGAACCAGACAAAGCCCGAAACCTGGAGGGCTTTACAACCTTCAGGCAGGAATCAGAGAAACAAGTATCACGTGAGACCAAGGTATAATAAATGCTGTGCTAAAGATACAAAGTGGTGACCAAGTAGAGACCTCAGGCATCTGCCTACATAGACATAGGCCAATGCGGAAGTTAATTTTTCAGGGTTGGTTTATAAAGTCAAAATGGGGCAAAGCATTCATTCATTCATTTATATATGCATTTATTCAGTTTTTACTCTATGTAGTATTCCAGGTGGTGGGAATAAATGAGTGGATGGGAAAGGCAAGATTCTGTACTAGGGGGAGCTTACATTCTATTTGGGAAGGCAGAGGGGGAGATACTAGTAAAGAAATAAAATGGCCATCCAGTGACCACAGGCCCTTGGTGCACCTCATCAAGCTCATCTTTAATTCCATGGAGAAGGATTGAAAAGAATTGCTGCCTGCTGAGAGGCCAGTACCGTTGACTCAGACTTCATGGTCATCTTGTCTTCCATCCTTGAAGAAGACCTGGCAACACTGAGCTAGCTGCCATGGCCCTAGGCAGGGCGTATCAAGCCAGACCAAAGAGCTGGCATCATCTGAGACTTTTCCCTTGCAGGAAAAACTACCCAAGTGAGAAACTGCAGAGAATGTATTACAGATGTATCATTGCCAATAGGGAGACTGAAACGGGAAAGAACTTTTCTGAACTCTCGGCAATCAAAAACAAACTTTACTTTAGAAAAACCGCTGGAAGTTTGGTATAAAACCAAGCATACATCTAGTATTTAAACCAGAAATTCAATTCCTAGTATCTACCCAAGAGAAATGAAAACATACATCTATCAACAGACTTGTACAGGAATGTTCATAGCAGCCTTATTCACAATAGCCACAAACTAGAAAGAGCCCAGGAGTCCATCAAGAAAAGAATGAATAAACAAGTTGTGATATATTTATATAAAGGAAGGCCATTCAGTACTAAAAGAAATGTATTCCTGATGCAGGCACCAACATGGACGAATATCATAAACATTATGATGAGTAAAAAAAGCCAGACGTGAAAGGGAATATACTGTATAACTTTCCATTTATGAAATTCTGGACTGGTAAAGCTAATCTGTAGGTAGAAAAAAAAATCAACACACTAGCCGACCAGGGTGGGTAGGGGAAAAGATTGGCTGAGAAGGGACACAAGGGAGCTTTCTCATTGACGGTAGTCTCTATATTTTGATAGGGGTTTGGGTTATGCAGGTGCACACGTTTGTTAAAACTCATAGGATGGTACACTTAAGAGTTTTCGTATTTCATTTTATGCACATTTTACCTTAAAAGAAAAAAAATCTGAACTTAATCATAAGTACACTGTGGTGTTTGGAGTGAAGTGTACTGATGTTTGCAGCTTTGAAATGCATGACTAAATGAAATAAATGGACAAACGAATAATACCTGCGATAAAGCAAGTGTAGTAAATGTTGATTGTAGAAAGAAAGAGGTGGGTCTATGAATAAGTGATTACTATAAATTCTTTCGACACTATGTTTGAGTGTTTTCATAACAAGATATTAAGAAGAAAATAAGCATTGCTGCATAATAAACTATCCAAAGGTTTGGTGACTAATAACAACTATTATTTTTCCTAGTTTTGTGGTTTGGCACATGTAGATAGGGGTTTTGATAGCAATAAAGAAGCAAAGACAGGAAAGAATAGCTAGCATGTATATTTAACGCATCCCGTGAAATCAGTGGTGTGCTGGTAAATGTTTAACAGCCAGCTCTTGGTGGGAGGAGTGAAGGGAAGGGGGCCTTCTGTTGTGTAGCATTTGCTGGCTTCCGTGGTGTAAATACCCCCACCATGACTGATTTTAAGCTACCAATATGCCCTTACTGAACAGGGAGTTGGAAAATGTAGTGTTTCAAACATCACACACCGGGGCCTGTTGGGGGGTAGAGGGCTAGGGGAGGGATCACATTAGGAGAAATACCTAATGTGGTTGATGGGTGCAGCAAACCACCACGGCACGTGTATACCTATGTAACAAACCTGCACGTTCTGCACATGTATCCCAGAACTTAAGGTATAATAATAAAGGGGGAAAAAAAGAGAAAATTTAGTGTTTCTACCATACAGATAAAATAATGTAAATAACCTGAAGAATAATAGTAAAATTCAGTAAAATAATTAGGGAGTGATGCATTTTGAGTATTTATTACCTTTGATTTTAATATCCTAATTCATTTCATTGGAAGTTTATGTAGTTTAATTTATAATAGCCATTATGTTTAACTACTGGCTCACAAAATTCTGGAACAAGTAATAATGGTAAGCTGGCTTACAGTGATCTGGTGGGGTAATTTTCATGACCATTAGGTAGAGCATTTTCACTCTTCTGCACCCTGCCCTCATTTCCTTCAGCAAATATCATGGTTGACATGATGCTTCCCAACTTGCTTCTCTCTCCAGGCTCATTTTCCCTGAGTGTACTCTAAGCCCCAGCCACCTTGAGCTGTAGATACAGATGCAGTGTACCTCATTCCCAGCCCTCTGTGCCTTACACAGTATGTCTCCATCTGTCTCCTCTTCCTGGATGCCTTTTTCTCCATCATATTCCTCACTCTCTACTACCCCACCACCACTACCTACCACTACCAACCAGATAACTTGCAGTTCCCCCAGCTAACTTCTATTCATCCTCACCTCTGAATTTAGCACCTGCAGCAACTCCCAAATGGTCCCAGACTGGCTAAGTGTTCATCTTATTTGTTTTAAGAAAAATCCCACTTTCTTTACTTCATGAAAAATATTTTTGTCTCCCTGCTAGACTGTAGGCACCTCAAATACGTGGGCTGTGTCTGTTAGAGCTGCTTCCAGGACAGCACGTCACTGTATGTAGTAGAAGATCCATAAATGTTGCTGAATTTATGAATCCTTATTTTTTTTTGCTCACCAAAATTATTGTGTGAATGGCTTCCCAAGTCATCTCTTCCATTCCTATTTACACCGACTGAAATTGGGAATCTCCAAGTTCTCTCTTTACTCTCCTCTTTTGCTATCACTTCTTAATCTCTGAAAAGAAATTGTCTCCCCTTAAGTGATGAGTCACGGAAGGAGGGGAGAGAGAATTTCCTGCAAATGGTGGCTCGAAGGAGTGCCTTCTACTGAAAGGTTAAAGCTGGCTGCTATTAGCCAAACCAGCTTGCCTGAAGATAATGGCCCTGAGATTAAAGGCTTGCAGGTTCCGGAATTCTGCCTCTTTATCAGAGGCAAATTGTACCAGAAAGTAAAAGGAAAGCCTCCAGGAGGCACTCGCAGCTCTCTGGGAAGGTAAAGAGCAGGGAACCGGGGATTAACGAGCATCTTCTTTACCGATGCTGCCTTCTCATTGCGGGTGGACGGTGTGGTCATCCGAGGGCTACTTCTGAACATGTTAGAGGAGAAAAACCAGCTCATCTCCCCTGTGCTTTTATCTAAGTTCAGACTTGGCCAAACGTGGTTCCCCAGCGGGCTTTCAAAGGTAAAACAAGAACAATTTTTATTTATTTTTCTTTTTAAGTTTGGATCTGGAATTTTTCCACTGTTCTCTCTCTCATCAGCTCCCAAGACTGAAACCACAGCATGATAGAGTCTATGACTGGTGGAGTAAATACTTCGTTTCCCTTCTTGCTGTGCCCCTTTGCTCCAGTGATGTCAGGCTTGGCCGTGTGATTTCCTTTAGCTAAGGCCATGTGAATAGAAGTAATGTGTGTCGTATCAAAGTCAATGCACAGTTTGTCATCTCCTCTTTTCCCTCTCCCATGGGCAGGAAATAATCCCAGAAAGAGGTTACTTCATCAGCCTGGGTCTCACAGTGAAGGTAGCATTGCAGGGGGTTGGAGGGAGTTGCAACTGACCTGGGTTACACATGTGGCATAAATGAGAATGAAAAATATTAATGACTGTAAGTCCTAGACTGATTGATACATACACAGTCAGTTAAAGGAGCTTACTAGGTTTTAGTAAGAATGGAAGGGAAAGAGCATAACTTAAAAAAAAAGTTTTAGTTGACATTAAATTATTTGATGTTTATTTTAAAAATAAGTGAATTGTATAGTAAATAATTTCAACTGTATGGAATTATCTCTTATCTGGCATTGTCTTTCCTATTTCAACAGGTCAGTTGAGTGGTAGTTGGTGTAGTTATTTGTTGAATCAATATGTATCAAGTACTGATTAGCATCTAAGCACTATATTAGGTCTTGGGACACAGTGGCAGTCAAAACAGAGAAGATCCCAGTCTTCGTGGAACTTTCCCTCTTGTTGGGCTAGGTGAATTCAAAACAAAATAAAATATCAAGTAGTAAACATGGTAATTTCAGGAAGTTACCAGGTTACAAGAACAATTAGACAGGGCAAAGTGATGGAGAGTGACTGTGAGGGTCAGGGAGGGCCTGGAGCCACCCCAGAGTATTTTGACTTCTCCGGGTTTACAGTACTGAGAAAGTGAACTGATACATACATATGACTTTCTAAAAATGGAGTCATAGTTTTATGTCAATCCCTTTAATAAGCACATTGGATGAATTTAAAATTGGGAGCCATTTTGTTTTACAAATGAGTCTCTTTGTGGGGTAAACATTTAACTACATATTCATCTGGAATTAAGTCTGAATTTTTATCCATAAAAGGACCTCATTCCACTGTTGAAGAGAACTCTTCTTGGAGAACATCTTAAGGAATTTAGTTTCTAAAGTAGCCAGGGAACTCCATGACAGGGCAGTTAATTTTAATTTGGTTCCAGAATATGATAAGCCCACGTGTGCTGTAAAGCTCTGATCCAGGGCATGGCATTTTTTGTTCCTTCTGGACAAAGCCCACCATCTGCTTCCAGAGAGTTTACGATGAGCTCAGAGAGCCAAGGATTGCAGGCACAAAAGCATACCAACTGGCTTTTATGTTTTCAAACTCCGCAAAGCCAGTGGGACCAGAAAAGTAGAGAATTATTCACATTTGTGAATAGTTGACTCATGTCTTTCGCACCAATTCTGTTCTCCAGTCAAAATCATAAAATGTCAAAGGCAAAAGAAGTGAAGCTCATCATTTTACAGTTGTGTGACCTGAGACCAAGTGAGACTAAAATGAGTTGTTGAAGTCTGTGCATTCAACAAATATTTATTGAGCCCCAATATGCTTGGAGCTGGGCACTGTGCTGGAGCCTGGAATTTCAATGGGGAACAAGACAGTCTTTGTTCCTAGGAAGTTTATAGTCTGGTGAGTTGAGTGGAAATTGGAGTTACAAAGGTAACCAGACGGTTCTATGAGAATTTATCCCTAAACAGCCTTACCTATTTGGTGGGGCAGTGTCCAGGGAAGGTTTCCTTGAGGAATTTACCTTCAAGCAGGTGTCTTGAAGGATGAGTAAGGTTTAACAAGGATAAGGACATGTGAAGAGGATGCTGCAAGATCCTTCCAAGGCTGGAGATGGAAAGCGTGCACAAAGGAATTCTGGTGGATGGGAATGCAGCATGCTAAACAAACAAACAAACCCTGAAACTAATTGAGGTTGGAGAGTAGAAAGCAAGGAGCACCAATTTTCTAGGGGAGGAGGTGCTCTAGAGAGACTCATGGGCATAATGAAAACTTCTAAGGAGGAAGTGACATGTTTAAATTTCCTCTTTGAAAAGAACATGCTGACTCAGAATAGGAGAATATTCCATTAATCCAACAAAGATCTACAAAAAGCCTACAGCAAATATCATACTTAATGGTGAAATATTAAAAGACTTTGCCTTTGGGACCTGGAATAAAACAAGGATTTCTGTTATCATTACTTCTTGGAAGTCTTAGACAGTGCAATAAAGAAAAAAAAAAAAAACCCCTAATGATTGGGAAAAAAGACCTGTTACTATTTGCAGATGAACGTGACTGTGTAGGGAGAAAATCTAAAATAATCTATACACAAATTATTATCTCTGATACATAAACTTGGCAAGGTTACTGGATACAAAACAAGATGCAAAAATAAACTTTTATATGCTAGCAGCAATAAACAGAAAGTGAAATTTTAACAAAGATACTTTTACAGTAGCATAAAAACCAGACTACTTGGGAATAGATCTAACAAGAGTTTTTTTTCTGAAAACTGTGAAACAATATTGGAAGAAATTAAAGAAGAAAATAAACAGATATATCTTGTTTGTAGATCGGAAAACCTAATCTTGTGAAAATTTTCATTTTTTCCTAAATTGATTTATAAATTTGACACAATCCCAGTCAGACCCCTCACCTTTTTAGGTGTAGAAATCTCACAGTTGGGAGACTGGCCTAGCCTCTCAGCCTATGTCTTTCTCCTGTGCTGGATGCTTCCTGCTGTTGAACATCAGACTTCCAGTTTTGGAACTCAGACTGACACTCCTTGCTTCTCAGCCTGCAGATGGCCTATTGTGGGACCTTGTGATCATGCCTCAAGCATTTTTCCCAGATTTTCTTTCTGCTGAACTCACCATTATTTTGGCTTTGCAGCTCATTGTGATAGAGGTGGTGCCAAGACGGCTGACCAGAAACAGCAGCGATCAGAGGCTCTCATCGAAAAGAACCATGATAAGCGAAAAGAACCATAATAAGCATGTGAATCCTTTACCACTAACGAAGGTATCCAGATTCAGTCATCAGAACTGACTAGGAGGCTGGCATGATCCATGGAGAGGAAGGAAGAGCAGTGTGGTGCGGCAACCCACCTGAGAGCCACACGGGGCAGGGGAGCCCCTGACCCCCAGCCAGGGGAGGCAGTGAGTGAGTGTGCTACCCAGTGGGGGAAACTGCTTTTCCTACAGAACTGTACAACTCACAGATTGGAAGATCCCACTAGCAAACCCGTGCCACTGGGGCCTAGAGTCCCAACCCCCCGAGCATTCTCAACAGCTTCTCAGCTGGAGTCCCCTTAAGCCTAGGGAGCTCCTGGGGAGGGAGGGGCAACCAGCACCATAACTGAGGCTGCCTGCTGGCTAAACCATTTGAGCTCCTTGAGGGAGGAGCAGCAGCCAGCGCTGGGACCCACAACTGCCTAACACACTAAGCTCCCTGGGCAGGGGAAGGGCAGCATTCCTCTCTGTAGCTTCAGGCTGTGCTTTTCCCCTGCTGAAGCCAGGGGAGGGAGGGAGGCTGGACGGCTTGTTCCCAAGATGTGTCTGTCTCCCACAGCCCAACACACCCGCTGTGGCAGACTGCAGCCAGAGTGCCTCTTCAGGCCTGACCCTGATTCATCCTTCCTCACTGGGTGGGGCTTCCTTGTAGGAACTCCAGTAACTCCAACCAAAGGCTCAGGGACAGAACTCAGGTCTCCCTGGGCCTAAGCCCCTAGTGGGAGGGGTGGCCACAGTCCCTGTGGGCCGGCTGACTTAGCCTTTCCTCCTGATAGTTCTGAGGAATCTGGGCAGCCCAGATGAGTGGGTTTCCCCCACAGTGAAGCACACCCCCCTCTACAAAGAGGCAGTCAAAGTACTTTGTTAAACAGGTCCTGTTCCCCGTTCCACCCAACTGGGTGAGACCCTCCAAAAGGGGTTGACAGATACCCTATACAGGAACAATCCTGCTGGCATCAGATTGGTGCCCCTCGAGGTCAGAGATCCCAGAAAAAGGAGCAAGCACCTATCTTTGCTGTTCTCCAGCCTCCTTGAGTGACGTCTCCAGGCTTGGGAGCAAACCAGATGAATAGGGCCTCAAGTGAACCCCTAGCAAACTGCAGCAGCCCTACAGAAGAGGGACTTGACCATTGAAAGAAAAACAGAAAACAAAAACAACACCATCATCAACAACAACAAAAGCCCCCACAAAAACCCCATCCAAGTGTCAGCAACCCCAAAGATCGAAACTAGACAAACTCACAAAGGTGAGAAAGAATCAATGAAAAAACACTGAAAACCTGAAAGGCCAGAGTGCCTCCTTTCCTCGAAATGATTGCAACATCTCTCCAGCAAGGGTGCAGGATGGGACAGAGCATGAAATGGATGAATTGACAGAAGTGGACTTCAGAAGATGGGTAACAAAAAACTATACTGAGCTAAAGGAGCATATTCTAACCTGATGCAAAGAAGCCAAGAACCTGATAAAAGGTTAGAGGAGCTGCTAACTAGAATAACCAGTTTTGAGAGGAACATAAATGACCTAATAGAGCTGAGCTGAAAAATGCAGCATGAGAACTTTGTGAAGGATACACAAATATCAACAGCTGAATCGACCAAGCAGAAGAAAGGATATCAGAGTTTGAAGACTACCTTATTGAAATAAGGCATGCAGACAAGACTAGAGAAAAAAGAATGAAAAGGAATTAACAAAGCCTCCAAGAAATATGGGACTTCATAAAAAGACCGAACCTGTGATTGAATGGAGTACCTGAAGGAGATGAAGAGAATGGAAACAAGCTAGAAAACATACTTCAGGATATTATCCAGGAGAACCTCCCCAACCTAGAAAGACAGGCCAACGTGCAAATTCAGAAAATACAGAGAACACCAGTAAGATACACCACAAGAAGATCAACCCCAAGACACATAATCATCAGATTCTCCAAGGTCAAAATGAAGGAAAAGATGAAAAATGTTAAGGGCAGCCAGAGAGAAAGGCCAGTTCACCAACAAAGGGAAGCTCATTAGACTAACAGCGGACCTCTCAGGAGAAACTCTACAAGCCAGAAGAGATTGGGGGCCAGTATTCAAAATTCTTAAAAGAATTTTCAACCCAGAATTTCATATCCAGTCAAACTAAGCTTCATAAGCAGAGGAGAAATAAAATCCTTTCCAGACAGAAAAATGCTGAGGGATTTTGTTACCACCAGGCCTGCCCTTGCAAGAGCTCCTGCAAGAAGCACTAAACATGGAAAGGAAAAACTGGTACCAGTCACTGCAAAGACACACCAAAATATAAAGACCAATGACACTATGAAAAAACTGCATCAACTAATGTGCAAAATAACTAGCTAGCATCATGATGACAGGATCAAATTCACACGTAACAATACTAACCTTTAATGTAAATGGGCTGAATGTTCAGTTGAAAGACACAGACTGCATAATTGGATGAAGAGTCAAGATCCATCAGTGTGCTGTATTCAGGAGACTCAACTCATGTGCAAAGATACACATAGGCTCAGAATAAAGGGAGGGAGGAATATTTACCAAGCAAATGGAAAGCAAAAAACAGCAGGGGTTGCAATCCTAGTTTCTGACAAAACAGACTTTAAACCAAAAAAGATTAAAAAAAAAAAGAAGGGTAATGGTAAAGGGAACAATGCAACAAGAAGAGCTAACTATTCTAAATATATATGCACCCAATACAGAAGCACCAAGATTGATAAAACAAGTTCTTAGGAACCCAGGAAAGACTTAGGCTCTCACACAATAATACTGGGAAACTTTAACACCCCACTCTTAATATTAGACAGAATAATGAGACAGAAAATTAACAAGGATATTCAGGACTTGAACTCAGCTCTGGATCAAGCAGACCTAGTAGATGTCTGTAGAACTCTCTACCCCAAATCAACAGAATATACAGTCTTCTCAGCGCCATATGGCACTTATTCTAAAATTGACCACATAATTGAAAGTAAAGCACTCCTCAGCAAATGCGAAAGAACCGAAATCATAACAAATAGTGTCTTAGACTACAGTGCAATCAAATTAGGACTAAGAAACTCACTTGGCCAGGCACAGTGGCTCATGCCTGTAATCCCAGCACTTTGGGAGGCTGAGGCAGGTGGATCATGAGGTCAGGAGTTTGAGACCAGTCTGGCCAACATAGTGACACTCTGTCTCTGCTAAAAATACAAAAAATTAGCTGGGCGTGGTGCTGTGCACCTGTACTCTCCCCACTCAGGAGGCTGAGGTAGTAGAATTGCATGAATCCAGGAAGCGGAGGTTGCACTGAGCCAAGATCACGCCATTGCGCTCCAGCCTGGGTGACAGTGCAAGACTCCATCTCAAAAAAATAAATAGAAAGAAAAAAAAAAGAAACTCACTCACAACCACACAATTTCATGGAAATTGAACAACCTGCTCCTGAATGACTCCTGGGTAAATAATGAAATTAAGGCAGAAATCAAGAAGTTATTTGAAATCAGTGAGAGCAAAGAGACAACCTGCCAGAATCTCTGGGACACAGCTAAAGCAGTGTTAAGAGGGAAATTTATAGCACTAAATGCCCACATCAGAGAGCTAGAAAGATCTCAAATCGACACCCTAACATCACAATTAAAAGAGCTAGAGTGACAAGAGAAAACTAATCCAAAAGCTAGCAGAAGACAAGAAATAACTAAAATCAGAGCAGAATTGAAGGAAATAGAGACATGAAGAACCCTCCAAAATATCCATGAATCCAGGAGCTGGTTTTTTGAAAAAAATCAACAAAATAGACCACTAGTTAGACTAATAAAGAAGAAAAGAGAGAAGAATCAGATAGACACAATAAAAAATGATTAAAGGGGATATCACCACTAACCCGACAGAAATACAAACTAGCGTCAGAGAATACTATAAACACTTCTATGCAAATAAACTAGAAAATCTAGAAGAAATAGATACATTCCTGGACACATACATCCTCTAAAGACTAAACTGGGAAGAGGTTGAATCCTTGAATAAACCAATAACAAGTTCTAAAATTGAGGCAATAATTAATAGCCTACCAACAAAAGAAAGTCCAGGACCAGATGGATTCACAGCTGAATTCTACCAGAGGTACAAAGAGGAGCTGGTACCATTCCTTCTGAAACTATTCCAAAGAAGTGAAAAGTGGAGACTCCTCCCTTACTCATTTTATGATGCCAGCATCATCCTGATACCAAAACCAGGAAACGGCAACAAAAAAAGAAAACTTCAGGCCAATATCCCTGATGAACATTGATGCAAAAATCCTCAATAAAATACTGGCAAACCAAATCCAGCAGCACATCAAAAACTTATCTACCATGATCAAGTTGGCTCTATCCCTGGGATGCAAGGCTGGTTCAACATATGCAGATCAATAAACTTAATCCATCACATAAACAGAAGCAAAGACAAAAATCACATGATTATCTCAATAGAGGCAGAAAAGGCCTTTGATAATATTCAACATCCCTTCATGTTAAAAACTCTCAATAAACTGGGTATGGATGGAACATATCTCAAAATAATAAGAGCTATTTATGACAAACCCACAGCCAATACCATATTGAATGAGCAAAAGCTGGAAGCATTCCCTTTGAAAACCAACACAAGACAAGGATGCCCTCTCGCACCACTCCTATTCAACATAGTATTGGAAGTTCTGGCTGGGCAATCAGGCAAGAGAAAGAAATAAAGGCTATTCCGATAGGAAGAGAGGAAGTCAAATTGTCTCTGCAGATGACATGATTTTATATTTAGAAAATCCCAGCCCCAAAACTCTTCAAACTGATTAGCAACTTCAGCAAAGTCTCAGCATACAAAATCAGTGCGCAAAAATCACAAGCATTCCTTTATACCAACAGACAAGCAGAGAGTCAACTCATGAATGAACTCCCATTGACAATTTTATTCACAAAGAGAATAAAATACCTAGGAATGCAGTTAACAAGGGATATGAAGGACCTCTTCAAGGAGAACTACAAACCACTGCTCAAGGAAATAATAAAGGACACAAACAAATCGAAAAACATTCCATCCTCATGGATAGGAAGAATCAATATCATGAAAATGGCCATACTGCCCAAAGAAATTTTTAAATTCAGTGTTATTCCTATCAAACTACCATTGACATTCTTCACAAAATTAGAAAAAACTACTTTAAATTTCATATGGAATCAAAGAAGACCCCACATAGCCAAGACAATCCTAAGCAAAAAGAACAAAACTGGAGGCATCATGCTACCTGACTTCAAACTATACTACAAGGCTACAGTAGCCAGAACAGCATGGTACTTGTAGCAAAACAGACATATAGACCAATGGAGCAGAACAGAGACCTCAGAAATAACAGCACACATCTATAACCATCTGATCTTTGACAAACCTGACAAAAAGCAATGGGGAAAGGATCTCCTATTCAATAAATGTTGCTCAGAAAACTAGCTAGCCATATGCAGAAAACTGAAACTGGACCCCTTCCTTATACCTTATACAAAAAAATTAACTCAAGATGGATTAAAAACTTAAATGTAAAACCCCAAACCATAAAATCCCTAAAAGAAAACCTAGACAGTACCATTCAGGACACAGGTATGGGCAATGACCTCATAATGAAAATGCCAAAAGCAATTGCAACAAAAGCCAAATTTGACAAATGGGATCTAATTAAACTAAAGAACTTCTGCACAGCAAAAGAAACTATCATCAGAGTGAACAGGCAACCTACAGAATGGGAAAAAATCGTTGCAATGTACCCCTCTGACAAAGGTCTAATATCCAGAATATATAAGGAACTTAAAGAAATTTACAAGAAAAATCAAACAACCCAGTCAAAAAGTGGACAAAGGACATGAACAGACCGTTGTCAAAAGAAGACATTTACGTGGCAAACAAACATGAAAAAAAGCTCAACATCGCTGGTTGATATGGTTTGGCTGTGTCCCCACACAAATCTCAACTTGAATTGTATCTCCCGGAATTCCCATGTGTTGTGGGAGGGACCCAGAGGGAGGTAATTGAATCATGGGGGCTGGTCTTTCCCATGCTCTTCTAGTGATAGTGAATAAGTCTTACAAGATCTGATGGGTTTATCAGGGGCTTTTGCTTCTTCCTCATTTTCTCTTGCTGCCACCACATAAGATGTGCCTTTTGCCTCCTGCCATGATTCTGAGACCTCCCCAGCCATGTGGAACTGCAAGTCCAATTAAACCTCTTTTTGTTCCCGGTTTTGGGTATGTCTTTATCAGCAGTGTGAAAATGAACTAATACACTGATCATTAGAGAAATGCAAATCAAAACCACAATGAGATACCATCTCATGCCATTCAGAATGGTGATTATTAAAAACTTAAGAAATGATAGATGCTGGTGAGGCTGTGGAGAAATAGGAATGCTTTTACACTGTTGGTGGGAATGTAAAGTAGTTCAACCATTGTGGAAGACAGTATGGCAGTTCCCCAAAGGTCTAGAACCAGAAATATTGTATGACCCAGCAATCCTATTACTGGGTATATACCCAAAGGAATATAAGTAGTTCTACTATAAAGACACATGCACACGTATGTTTATTGCAGCACTATTTACAATAGCAAACTCCTGGAACCAACCCATATGCCCATCAATGATAGACTGGATAAAGAAAATGTGGTACATATATGCCATGGAATACTACACAGCCATAGAAAGGATTGAGATTATGCCCTTTGCAGGGACATGGATGAAGCTGGAAGCCATCATCCTCAGCAAACTAACACAGGAACAGAAAACCAAACACCACATGTTCTCACTCGTAAGTGGGAGTTGAACAGTGAGAACACATGGACACAGGGTGGGGAACAGCACACACCAGGGCCTGTTAGGGGGTTGGGGACGAGAGGAGGAAACTTAGAGGATGGGTCAATAGGTGCAGCAAACCACCATAGCACATGTATACCTATGTAACAAACCTGCACGTTCTGCACATGTATCCTGGAACTTAAAGTAAAATTAAAAAAAAAATTCGAGTTGAACCTAAAATGGATGTAGAAATGCAAAATGCTAGGACTAGTAAAGGCAATCTAGCCAGCACTTACACTTTTATATAGAAAGAAGTGAAAATAGATGAAGGACTTGACTACTAGATATCAATTCGTATTAAAAAACATAGTACTGGCCGGGCGCGGTGGCTCAAGCCTGTAATCCCAGCACTTTGGGAGGCCGAGACGGGCGGATCATGAGGTCAGGAGATCGAGACCATCCTGGCTAATATGGTGAAACCCCGTCTCTACTAAAAAATACAAAAAACTAGCCGGGCGAAGTGGCGGGTGCCTGTAGTCCCAGCTACTTGGGAGGCTGAGGCAGGAGAATGGCGTGAACCCGAGAGGAGGAGCTTGCAGTGAGCTGAGATCCGGCCACTGCACTCCAGCCTGGGTGACAGAGCAAGACTCCGTCTCAAAAAACAAACAAACAAACAAAAAAACATAGTACTAAGGCAGTATAATACTGACACATGGATGGACAAAGCCAGACCGTAAAAAAAGAAAGTCCAGAAATAATAACCACAAATATACAGTCATTTGATTTGTAAGACCACACACTGCAGTGTGGTGGTGAAATTATTTTTGTTTCAATAAATGCTGCCAAGTTAACTGGCTATTTATATGAAAAAAGATGACAGGTGGATGGTAGACCTAATTGTGAAAGCAAAAGCAAGCAAAAACAAAACAGAAACAAAACCAGAAACCAAAAATCCTTCTAGAAGAAAATGTAGGAGAGCAGCTTTATGATTTTTGAGGCAGGCAAAATTATTTTAAATGAGATCCAAAAAGCTCTAACCATAATGGAAAAAGGAATTGGTAAATAGGACCAAATTAAAATTGAGAGCTTCTGTTCTTCAATAGATACTATTAAGGGAGTTAAAAGGCAGTTCATGGAATGGAAAAAGACATTTGTAATATATTTGACAAAAGACTCATTTACATAATATATAAAGACCCTTACAAATTAATAATAAAAAAGTAGGCAACTTAATAGAAAAAATGGGCAAAAGGTTTTAGCTTTCACCTCCCAAAAGAGGATATCTAAATTGCCAAAAAAAAATAATAAAAGCAAGTGTTCAACCTCATTAGAAATCAGGGAATCATGAATTAAAACCACAGTGATATACAACTAATGCCCACACCCAAATGGCCAAATTGAAAATGACAGATGATATCTAACATTGAGAAAAAAGTGGCACAACCAAAACAATCATATATTGCTGGTAGCGGTGTAAATTGGTGCAACGATTTTGGAAAAGTGTTTGGCATTATCATGTTGAGAACACATTCCTATAGACATAACCATCTGAAATGCATATATATGTTCACCAAAATACATGTGCATAAATACCAGTACATTTACATAGTACAAAAATGTACAATGTCAATACCAGCACTATTCATATTAGTCCTAAAGTGAAAACAACTCAAATATCTATAAACAGAAAAATGAATAAATATAAATCATGATATAGTCATGTAATGGCGCACTGCAGCAATGAGGTACTTAGTGAATAGAAGAAGCACAATGAGAATTTCTTAGGGGGCACTGGTGATGTTCTTTTTCTTGATCCAGATGGTGGTTTTGTGGGTGCATTCACTCAGTGAAAGCTCATCGAGCTGTTCCTTTATGACTTGCGCACTTTTGTACTTAGTGTTTGCTATGGTTTGAATGTCTCCTCCAAAACTCATGTTGAAGCTTAATCTCCAATGTGGCAGTATTGAGAGATGGGGCCTTTAGGAGGTGATTAAATAATGAGGTCTCTGTTCTCAGGAGTGGATTAATGGGTTAATCAAGTAATGGGTTGTCATGGGGCTGGGGAACTGGTGGCTTTATAAGAAAAGGAAGAGAGAACTGAGCCAGCATGTTAGCACACTTAGCCTCCTCACTACCTGATGCCCTGTGCCACCATGGGATGCCACAGAGAGTCCCCACTAGCAAGAAGGCTCTTATCAGATGCACTCCCTCCACTTTAGACTTTCCAGCCTCCATAGCTGCAAGAAATACATTTATTTTCTTTATAAATTACTCAGTGTCAGGTATTCTGTTACCAGCAACAGAAAATGGTCTAAGACAGTGTTATACTTGAATAAAAATTTTACTTTAAAAAAGAAAATAAAAATAATTACTGCAGAGTAGAGCCAGACAGTGGAGTGAGCATTCTAGATGTAGAGAGGGAGTTAGGTGGTACTTGCAAGAGTCGTGGTGTGAGACCAAGCTGATGGCCGCAGAGAAATAGCAAATTAGGTTCAAGACAGACGGAGGAAGGAAAACCCAAGAGAACTTGAGAATGGGTTGGTTAAGGCAGGATACAGAAGAGGGAGGTGTCCACGTTGACTTTCAGGTTTCTACCTTGTATAACCAGGTAGAAAATGTCTCCCTCTGCAGAGAAGGGGCGTGCTGGAGGTTACTGAGCAGGGAGGATGTGAAGAACATACACTTGGAGTTGAGGTTCTAGAGATGTACAAGTAGAATCATGGTGTAGACAGTTGGGTATGTGGGTCCGAAGTTCAGAGGAAACGCCAGGGTTGAAGACATAAGTTGTTAATAAACTGACCTTTAAAAAATGGAATTTGAACTGACTCTTTTAGATAAAGATACCGGTTATCCATATGCCAGGCACTACTCGGCTGAACGCTTTACCTATAGAGTTGAAGGTAAGCAGATTGCAGATGCATTGAGCTTTAGGAAGGGGAGGGAATGAAGACAGGGGGGCTCTTCAGATTCAGATCTTCTGACTTAAAGTTCCAGATGTTGTTGCTGATTCACACTGCTCCTATCAGTGGACTCACTGGCCTGTAGTGTTATAGATCCTGGGTGAGCAAACAAGGGCACTGTGGCATTCCACTAGGAGAAAGCTTTAAACAAAGACGATATGTATCCATCTGTCGGCCTGAGAAGGAGCTCAGAGACTTAAACTCCACGATTGCCTCATAGAAGGTTTAGTAGATGCAATCTCAGGATTCGAATATATGTATTTTGGATATTAATCTCTTATCAGATATATATTACACCAATATTTTCTCCCAATGTGTAGGCTGCCTTTTTATTTTGTCTATTACTTATTTTGTTGTGCAAAAGCTTTTTAGTTTGTAGTCCCACCTCTTATATTTTTGCTTTGTTGCCTTTGCTTTGGTGTACAGGTTAGTCTGTTTTGCATTGCTATAAAGGAATAGCTGAGGCTATGTAGTTTATAAAGAAAAGATATTTATTTGGCTCAGGGATCTGCCAGCTGCATTACAAGTATGGCACCAGTGTCTGCTTCTGGTGAGTCCTCAGGAAGCTTTTACTCATGGCAGATGACAAGAAAGGGGGAGCTGGCTTGTCACATAGTGAGAGAGGGAGCAAGAGCGATGCCAAGCTCTTTCAAACAACCAGCTCCCAGGGGAACCTTTCTATGAATTTTACAGTTTCAGTCCTTGTGTTGAAGTCTTGAATTCATTTTTAGTTTATTTTTGTGTAAGATTAGGGTCTAGTTTTATTCTTTTGCATGTGACTATTTAATTTTCTTAACATCATGTATTGAAGAGACTATCTTTTCTCCAGTGTGTCTTCTTGGTGCCCTTGTTGAAAATTAGTTGTACATGCTTAAGTTTACTTCTGAGTTCTATATTCTGTTTTATGTGTCTGTGTGTCTATTTTTATGCCAGTACCATCCTGTTTTGATTACTTGAAATATAATTTGAAATCAGGAAGTGTGATGCCTCTAACTTTGTTTTTCTTTCTCAGGATTGCTTTGGCTATTTGGGTTTTTTTTTTTTTTTTTTTTTGTGGTTCCATGTGAATTTTAGAATTGCTTTTTCTATTTCTGTGACAAATGCCATTGGAATTTTGATAGAGAATGCAGTGGGTCTCTATGTTGCTTTGAGTGTTAAGGACATTTTAGCAATATTCATTCTTTCAATTTATGAACCCAGACTATCTTTCCATTTATCTGTGTCTTCTTCAATTTCTTTCCTCAATGTTTTATTGTTTTCAGTGTACAGATCTTTCACCTCCTTGATTACATTTATTTCTGAGTGTTTTATTCTCTTTGATGCTATCATAAATGGTATTGTTTTCTTGATTTGTGTTTTTAGATAAGTCTTGATTGGTGTAAATAAATGCAGCTGATTTTTTGGGTTGATTTTGTATTCTGCAACTTTACTGAAATCGTTAATTAGTTCTAAAGTTCTTTTGTGTATATGTAGAGTCTTTAAGGTTTTCCATATATAGGATTATGTCCTCTGCAAACAGGGATAATTTTTCTTCTTCCTTTTTGATTTGGATGCCTTTTATTTCTTTTTCTTGTCTGATTGCTCTTGCTAGTACTTTCAAGTACTGTGTTGAATAAAAGTGGTGAGGGTGAGCATTCTTGATTAGCTGTCTATGGCCAGCTTCCTCTGGTGCATTTAAAACACAATGCCATTCCCAAGCAGATATGCACACCCAGCTGGACAGGATGGCACATTTGGCAAAAGGTCAGGGAGATCAGTAACCATAGGTTGGCATTGTAAAGAGCGAAACACTATCCACATCTGGCACAAAAATACAGAAAGTCAGTACTCCCACAATCTGATGGTGTATCTATAGTCACCTTTTTGCAGATATATAAGCCACAATTCTATTACATTAGCTTCCAAATCACTAGCAACATCAAGGTCATGCTGAAGTTCAAATGCTGGCTCATTGGGGTGTGAGTGCAAATCATTTTTTTTTTTTTTTTGAGACGGAGTCGCCCAGGCTGAAGTGCAGTGGCGCGATCTCCGCTCACTGCAAGCTCTGCTGCCTCCCAAGTTCACACCATTCTCCTGCCTCAGCCTCCCAAGAAGCCGGGACTACAGGTGCCCGCCACCACGCCTGGCTAATTTTTTTGTATTTTTAATAGAGACAGAGTTTCACCGTGTTTGCCAGGATGGTCTCAATCTCCTGACCTCGTGATCCGCCCACCTCAGCCTCCCAAAGTGCTGGGATTACAGGCGTGAGCCACCGCGCACGGCCATCATCTGCTTTTTTAGTCATGGACAAATAAAACATATGTTCTACTTGCTGTTACAAATCAGCAGATTTAACAGACACTCTCCAAGAATGATTTTTAACTCTAAGTCAGCAGGAGCTAAAGGAAAGAAGTGTTGGAACAGGGTTCAAGCATCCTAGGTTTGACTCCTGATTCTACCCACAATGATCCCTGTGCTGTTGGTTCAGTCACTTCCTTTTGGCCCTCAGTTGCCTCATCTGTAAATAAGAGGTTTTACTGTTTTGTCTCTAGGAGTCTTTCATCTGATACATTTCTTTGATTCTAAATTTAAGTGGCATATTAGACTTCTAGTTCTGCTAGAAGTAATTGGCATTGTGGTTTGCCTGACTTCTTGTAAAAAGGTCAAGGCATGCTGCTCCCAACTGCTGTGTTTAATGTTCATTTGCTGACCTGAAATTTGAGTTGATCATGCAAAACCCTCCTGTGCCTAAATGCATCTGGGGATAAAAATAACTTCCCCTGAATTCTCCCCTGGGTGAGCAATTTCACATGCATTAGTACCCTTAGCTTCCACACGACTTCTTGCCACTGTCCTTGTTGTTCTAGTAAAAGGTATGCATTCATAGAATGCTAAAAATGTTTTATGAAAAGGAGACTAGGGTGGTATATCGAACCTACTTGATGAAAAAATCTGCTAGAGTCATTATATTGAAAGGGGACTTCCCTGGATTTCAAGAGAGGGATTATTTGCTCGTTTGTTAATTAATTCGTTCAAAGATCAACTAATCGTTTAGTAAGAAACTAATGTGTGTCAAACCCAGAGTTGAATACTGGGGATACAGCTCTGAAAAGGGTCTCGATCTTAGTGAGCATAAAGTTCAGTGGGATAGGCAAGTAAAGAGATAATTACACGCACATAAAATCAGATGACTGTGACATTACTGCTTTAAAGCTATGCTTTCATTTTTTTGGAGGACAAGGATGAAAATGTTGATGAGGATGGTGGTACCGATGTAGCCAGGTGCTATTCTAAGTGCTACACATATATTAACTCATTTAATTTTCTATTTTCCCAATTTTTAAATTGTGTTAAAATGCATATAACAAAATTTACCATCTTAACCATTTTTAAGTGTATAGTTCAGTGGTGTTAAATACATTTATAACATTGTGCAACCGTCACCACCATCCATTTCCATAGCTCTTTTCATCTTGTGAAACTGAAACTCTGTAGCCATTAAACAGTAATTCCCCATTCCCCACTCTCCCAGTCCCTGGCAACTATCATTCTATTTTCTGTCTCTATGACTTTGGCTACTGTGAGATTTTTGCATGCAAGTGAAATCACACAGTATTTTATTTTTGTGACTGGCTTATTTCACTTAGCATAATGCCCTCAGTGTTCATCCATGTTGTACCATGTGTCAGAATTTCCTTCGTTTTAAAGACTGAATAATATTCCATTGTGTGTATAGATCACCTTTTGCTCATCTGTTGATGGACATTTGGGTTTCATCCACATTTTAGCTATTATAAATAATGCTACTATGAACATACCCATATGTACACATAAGTCTTTGCGACTGTGTTTTTAATTTTGCTAGGTATATACCTGGAGGTAGAATCGCTAGATCATATGGTAATTCTACTTTTAATTTTTTGAAAGACTACCATCCAGTTTTCCATAGTGGCCGTACCATTTCATATTCCTTACCGTTGGAACAGTGCATCAAGGTTCCAATGTCTCTACATCTTCAACACTTGTTTTCTGTTTGTCTTTGACAGTAGCCATCCTAACGAGTGTGATAGCTCACTTAATTTTCCCAACGACCCTTTGAGATAGATACTGTTTTTAATTCCCATTTTATAGATGAAGAATTTTAGGGCACAGAGAGGTCCAGTTACTTGTTCAAGCTCACGTAGTCAGTGGTCAGGTCAGGAGCCTAACATGGGCAGTCTGTTCCTGACCACTCCCCCATATCTGATTCGCTGTTCATTCAGTTGGCATTTACTATGGGACAGAGAATACAACGTAAGCATTATGTCTTCTGCCCTGGGCTAGTTCACATTCCACAATGTGCAAGTATACCAGAATATGTGCAGAATGTTGCAGTCATAACTGAAGGAGAACCCACTCTGTACACTCAGGTGGGAGGGTGTGTACATGATCACATTTGTGCCTCCATGTGTACACACTGGGAAACTGGGTGGTTTCCTTAATGGCTAGAAAGTTTCCTTAATGGCCACAAACACACCCTCTCCCATGCCCCTATTTACTTTTGGCCAAAGCTGTTGCCCAGGACTATTGTAGACAATTTATAGGCATTCAATTAACACATCAACAAGTTTGTTGTTGCCATGTCAGTATAATCTATGCTATTATCTAAACAATACTTACTAAAAAATTAGCTATAATTTTTTTTTACTCATACTTACCCTACCATGGGTCTAAGATGTTAGTTATCTTTGTTCCTGATGCACATTAAAGTAAGTGCATAACACTTCAAATGAAAACCATCCATGCTCCGTAGAAAATCCTCCTGGGCCTGCTGTAGAGGAGCTGCCGGCTGCACTTTGGTCTTACTGTATAAAACCTGTGTTGTGTTACAAATGATACCCCATCTTCTGGACTTTTAGTTTTTCTAGGAAGAAGGGCTGGGGCCAACTCAGAATATGAGCGATGAAACTGTAACATACAATTTAAATTTCTGATCAGCATTCTGTATTGAAGAAAGGATGCCAGCGATGAAGCTGTCCGGTATGGGAGATGGGAGGGGTTCAGCAGAAGTATTTCTTGGTTGCTCAACTCTCCGTCCGAGTCTTGCAACCCTTTGCAGCCAAAAGCAGCCTCTCCACCATCTGCCCCATGGCTCAGCTTGAAACTGGTCTTTCAGGCCTTGTCCTGCCCTTTTATGAGCAGGCTGAGACTCATATGCCATTGTCAGAGAGTGTTTGTTAAGCATCCTCATGATGTTTTGAAAGGTATGCTTTGATGCCAGGTGGCCAGAAATGTACTCAGGGTGGACAACAATAGAAACAGAGGTGTCAAAGCCCAAAAGGATCTGAGTGACGTAAGAGAAAGCCTGACAGCTTCACGGGGGAAAACCCTGTTCCTCAGGTTAGGTGAAGTTTCATGTGGCAGAGGAAAACATCTGCATTTAAATGGCCATTCTTTTTTTTTTTTTTTTTTTTTTTTTTTTTTTTTTCTGTCGTTCCTGTCCTTGCCGCCGGGGGGGGGGCGGGGCTCAGCGCCCTGCCACCCGTCACGTCCCGCCCCCGGGGCT
>NC_037668.1:42259298-42336840 GCF_003255815.1 Theropithecus gelada
CCTCAGCCTCCTGAGTAGCTGGGACTACAGGCGCCCGCCACCTCGCCCGGCTAGTTTTTTGTATTTTTTTAGTAGAGACGGGGTTTCACCGTATTAGCCAGGCTGGTCTCGATCTCCTGACCTTGTGATCCGCCCGTCTCGGCCTCCCAAAGTGCTGGGATTACAGGCTTGAGCCACCGCGCCCGGCCTAAATGGCCATTCTTAAGAGTGTTAACTCTTTGCCAGTGGCAGAAACTACCCAGTGATTGTCACAACCTTTAGCCTTGCTTCCCTGTTTTTTTTTGGACCTTATCTCTCTTCCCCATCTTCTACTTCCCCTGTTTCCTCTCCTTACCTCTTTTTTTTATCTCCCCTCCTCCATTACCATCTCTATTGCCATAGTTCAGCATCTGCCCACCTCTCTCCACATCTTGGGAGTCCCCAGACCAAGAGGCAAGATCTACATTGCCCCCTTGGGTAGATATGAGATGTGCCCTTGGTGTCCCAGGATGGAATTGACAACACCTGAGAAAGGTAGACTTAGAAGAAAGTCCAAGTTGCTACCTCTGGTTTGGAAGAACCCACGTGATCTGGTGGCTGCCTGATCAGATTTGTTTCGCACTCTTTCTTGCTCACCATGATCCAGCTCCAGGTCTTCCTTCTGTTCTTCCACCATGCCCAGCTCATGCCCACTACAGGGCCTTTGCAGCTGTTGCCTTCGCTTAGGATGTTTTCTTCCCCAGTCTTCACCTGGCTGCTTCGTTGGCATCACCTGACAGCAAAAACTACCATGCGCTGCCTGGCTTTTCTCTTGAGGTCACCTCCCGGAAATCATTAGTCCCATCATGGAATACCCCCAGAGACCGTGAGCTCGTTTCTTCCTATGGAAGAGCTTTGTGCCTCTGGGCAGCCTCTTGGTTGGAATGCTCTGAAATTGCATACTCCGTCTAGGGAGGGATTGTGTGGGGGGTTATGAGCTAGAGGTGTAGAGCCAGACTGCCTGAGTTTGAATCCCTGTTCTTCCATGAGCTCTGTGACCTTGGGCAAGTGAATGAATCTCTCAGAGCCTCAGTATTTCATTTCTGATGTAATCAGCGATAAGGAACTTACTTCATAGAATTGTTGCAAGGATTAAATGAATTAATACATGTAGAGAGCCTCAGCGTTTCCCAGCACAGAGTAAGTGGAATACAGGCCGGCAGATGTTCTCATGATTACCTTGGATCACATCTGTCTCCTGCAGCAGTAGTTCTCTTTGGGGATGGTTCTACCTTTTAGCGGGTGTTTGGAAATGATTGGGGGTATGCTTGCTTCTCACAATGATTGAAGGAGGCTACTGGCATTTTGTGGGTGGGGAGAAATGCTAGATATCTTGCAATTCACAGAGAAGAATTTCTCCACACCCTCTACCTGCCAGATGTTCATATAAGTGAGAGACCTTTTAACATGTAAGTGAGGGGCCTGACTGTAGGATATTTTTGTGTAGTTGAATCTACACTGAGTTTTTAAGGAATGTAACTACATGTAAATCGAAGAAACACCATGTCTTGTTTTATTTGGATTTTTTTCCAGGAGCTGTGCCCCATTTTGAAAATGTTCATGAAAGGTACATATACCTCATGGTACTTGAATTAACAGAACAACCACCTGAACCAGTGTGCAACTTACAGCCATTGCAGTCATGGTGATTCTTCATATATGTACAAATGCACTTACTTAACTTTTGTTCCAAAATGCTAAATAGAAAAATCAGTGTCAATAATATCCAATTGCTTATCTCTTGACTCCAAAAGAAAATGGGCTGAAAAAGTAAGTAAAAACATTGGCTGGGGTCACTAGTCTTCTAGTCCAACCCTGCTTGAGAACGTACTTTTAAAAATACACATTAGACTGGGCGAGGTGGTTCACACCTGTAGTCCCAGCACTTTGGAAGGCCGACACAGGTGGATCAGGAGTTCAAGACCAGCCTGGCCAACGTGGTGAAACTTTGTCTCTACTGAAAATACAGAAATTAGCTCAGCATGTTGGCACACACCTGTAATCCCAGCTACTTGGGAGGCTGAGGCACGAGAATCGCTTGAGTCCAGGAGGCAGAGGTTGCAGTGAGCAACCACTCCAACAATGAAATGGTGGAGATTGCACCACTTCATTCCAGTGTGGATGGCAAAGAGAGAACCTGTCTCAAAACAGACAAACAAACAAACATATTTACCATATGCTCCTTTCATTTTCTCCTTTACAATTTATTTCATTTTATTTCTCCTTACCTTTTACTACCCTAACTTAATTGTAATTAAGTTAACTTATTTGTAATTAAGTTAGGGTAGTAAAAGGGGAATTTCAACATATGTTATGAAAAGAAGGCTTCGAGCCTGATAGAGACCAGCGTCCCTGCCCTGAGACACCTCTTAGCGGATCCTAGACCTGCTTCCTGATTTTTCTTCCCTGCGACAGCTCTTCAGATATTTAAAGATGATGACAACATTCATCTGTGCACCCCTGAGTCCACTTTTCCAGAACCTGCATCCTCACTTCCTTAAACGTTCTTTCTAATGATGTGACTTTCAGACTCCTCATTAGCTTGGTGGCCCCTCTACAAATTTTCTCTGGTTTCTCTAACTGCCTCTTTCCAAAGAAACCAACTAAACAGTACCCTGTAAACTATTTTTATCAAATATGCGGGATTTTTTTCAAACAGGCAGGAGGAACAAAGTTGGTCCTGGATCTAGGTTTTGTGCATAATAGTCAGTGTTTGGATTCCCATTGGGCAGAACAGTGAAGCCTTGCAATGAAAACCTTTTAATGAAAGGAGAGTGAGAAACGGGGTATTTTTTTAACCCCAAAATGACAACCCCCCAGAGATTTTCTGTTGTGTTGTTTTGCTTTTTCGCTTGGTAGCAGCAGAGACTTCCCTGCTGTGTACCCACGACTGTCCGAGGATGGTCATGGTAGCCTCAAACTCCAGAATCATGGGATTCATGCTGTAGCTCAGAAAAAGGCACCAGAAAGGAAGGGTTTGATGGAAAATAACCTAGGTCTCTGCTATTAGTTTATTTTCCTGACACCGTAATCAAACTGAAATTGTGCCAACCTTTCCATTGTCATGGTTCAAATGGAAGGATTCTTCCTTCAGCAAGCTTGTGTCCGGGGATGGCTGCTAGATGTGGGCTTCTCATTCTGTAAAGAGTCCTCTCTAGAGAGACAAGACTCTGATTGACCAGGGAACAGATTCTTTGGAAGCCTCCAGATCATGACGATGACGGCTCTGAAATTTTCAGGGCCTTTTGCCAAACTGGGATTGGTCCAGTGAAATCTGATTTGAATGTGACCCTTTAACTCAACAACAGCAGTCCCAATAGGTGTCCCTTAGGTCCCCAGGAGGAGCGGGAGTTGCTTGTCCTTGCATTAAATAGCTTTAGGCTGCTCCATTGAGAAGTGTTTCATACTTGCTTTTTTAATTTTTCTATTTCTTTCTCATGAGGACTCTATATGCCACCACCCACAATTGATGATTTTTTTTTTCACTAGACTACAATATATCAATAACATCGTATCCAGGAGGAAGGCTTGGCGCCATGTTGCAACTGTGTCTGTTGTAATTGTTCCGCCTAATCTGGAATTTTCTGAACAACCCAAAACAGCCAGAAGCAGAGTCTCTTAGAGAAGCATCTAAGTCACCTAGACCAGGGTGCCTGGGCAATGACATGGAAATGTCCTCTTCCCAAGCAGAGAAGACAGAGTCCCCTGTTAAAATGACAGAAAAGGGTGAGGATGTCCAGCTGTCCCAGGGCCCTGGTGAAGAAGGAGAGGATGCCCAGATGCTTACCTCTTGGTGTTCCTGCAATGATCCAAGCAGAAACCATTTCAGAAGGCATAGAACCAAGGGTCCACAAACGGTTAAGAGTCCCATGGGTCCCATCCAGCTTACTGCCTATTTCTTTTAGTCTGCAAGATAAGCATGGCTTCTTCATTTTTAAAGGGTTGGGACAAAAATCAGAAGAAGAAGAAGATTTTGTTGTAACATATGAAAATGATGTGAAATTCAAATATCAATATTCATAAATGTCCTTAAAAATCAATATCCAACATAAATGTTGGAAGGAGCAAGATGTGGTGTCTAATAGAAAAAGTACATCTTGGAGAAAAGTCTGAGAGGGTGAGAAAGTGGAGCCCTGTTTAAAATAATGAGCCCCTGCACAAGTTAATAAGATAACATTGTCAAAATGATGGTACTCTAATCCAATTTGCACTAGAGCCAAGGCCAAAATGCATTCTTTGCTGGTAAGGAAATGTAGCCTCAATGATACTAATATTCAAGCAATTTACCAAGGGATAAAACTAAAGTAATTTATTATAATTTTACGATGAGATCTCTTTTTCTTGGCTTGGGGAAGGTTTTTATTGCCTCTAGTCTTGCAATTTCACCATTGCTAATATTGATTTTACTATAATCTCTTTCCTTTTTTTACACTTCTCAAGTTATTTCTTGATTTGGACAAAATCCACATTTTAACACAGATGATATAAAAACCAACCTTTGAGAAAACGTATTATGATAATTATGTTTTCCTACTGGTGGCCAACATTATGTATGTGCCAATAGAGAAAAATGCATTTTGAAGTCACCAGACTTTCCTCTTCATTTTGTCTTCTTTGAGCTTAAAGGAGAAGCCTAAGAGGACAAAAATGCCCTGCTTAGATGATAATGGCTCTGTCCGTTGGGAAAGCCTTTATAAGACTTCCGGGAAAAGTGACCCACATTCCCTCAGTGGACCTAGGCACGGCTGGAAAAACACTTGAGTGGTTCCCTATTGTCCTACATTATTTTATGAAGACAAGTGTGTTAAACATCTACTTTATTTATTTATTTATTTGAGATGGAGTTTTGCTCTTATTGCCCAGGCTGGAGTGCAATGGCGCGATCTCAGCTCAGTGCAACCTCTGCCTCCCGGGTTCAAGCAGTTCTCCTGCCTCAGCCTCCCGAGTAGCTGGGATTACAGGCGCCGCGCCACCACGCCCAGCTTATGCCTGTAATCCCAGCACTTTGGGAGGCTGAGGCAGGTGGATCATCTGAGGTCAGGAGTTCAAGACCAGCCTGGCCAATGTGGTGAAACCCCATCTCTACTAAAAATACATCTAATACATTTTATGCAAAAATACATTTTTTGTACAAAAATACAAAAATACATTTTATGCAATCCTGGGAGGTCAGTGTGGCTCTTCCCATCTTTCCACTGGAGGGAAATTGGGTTCATAGAGTAGAAATACTTTGCCCAAGCCCCAACAGGTGCTAAGAGGTGCAACGAAAACTCAACTTGAGGCTGTCTGATTCCAGAGCTCCATAACCTTTTCACTGCACTGGGATTGAGGGCCTCCCTAGAAAATACCTCCCTATGACCAGAGACCACAGGATAGTAGAGGCTGGTAACACAAGGGCAACAGGCACTCAAAACTGAAAGCTCCGTATCTCTTTAAGAATGCAGTGGTTCTGAGCCTTGTTGCTAGGCTAGCTGTGTTTCCAGGCAGGCTCATTAGAGCATATCTTGGTTCTGCACATCACAGGGTGGGGCACTCATTTCTTTTCTCTTCCAATGCATGAAGCATTACCAAAGCCTGGTGTTAAATAAAAAGGACAGTGTAGGGCTCCAAGATTAACTGTTGCTGTGTTTATTAAACACTTTGCACACATTCCGTGTTGTGCTAGGGAAAATGCAAGAACAATTCCTACACAATGTCGGTGATATAATACTCACTTTTATGGGTACAGGACTCTATGGCTTACGAAGCATTTTCATAAACATGACCCTATGTAAGCCTCTTGAGGAAATGTTATACCCATTTTACAGGTGGGGAAACTGAGAGACAGCTGACTGAGTCTGTGGGATTCACATCTCTGGGAGATCAGAGCCATGGGGATAATTTGGGCCTCTTAGCTCTCAAAGGGTCGGTGTTGGGGGCATGTTTATGAGATTGTACACGACCCACTGTGGGTGCCCAATGAAATTTCAGAATATCTCAGAGGCTCACTTTGGGATGCATTGTCCTAATTTTCTTTTAGAGGCTTCCATAAGCTGCTCCCCAAATAGATTTTTCTTGTGGTTTTGCTTCCCCTGACCTTTGTTTTTGTGTTAATGGCCTTTATTTCCCATTAGCTTCTCAAGAGCTGGTGTGTCACTGAGCACGTGTATTTTAAAAAACACAAAAACCTACAGTTTCCATGAAGATCCACAAAGAAAACAGAGAAGCGTGGATTTGCCTTTGTGCTGCTCTTACTGTATTAAAAATTAAATGTGGTAATTTTTGTATGTGCATTTGGGATTTTTACTTTCTAGGTTAATTCAGGAGCAGTTACCATGAATAAACATGTGTTTGCTGCTTCGGCATAGTTTTGGAACTAGCTTACCTGGATCAAACTTGTCTCTTATAGTTGCTTCAAGAAGTGGCTCTCTGAGATGAGTTGGCAGTGATTCTGGTCTATTTCCTGTCAGCCTGGTGGAAGACAAGTGGGACATGCATTTTCCCTTCTTGTTCTCAGTATTAGGTAGCATGTTCACAAAAATAAATCTGATTCCTTCTGCTTTTTCTAAATGATGTTCTGCCAATTCGAGGTAGAGGCTTGGGGTCCTTTTCAACCTGTCTCCCAGCTTCTATTGCAAATGCCATCCTTACACCTACACCCACTCACTGTCAGTTATTTGCAAAAGACTCAGAGTCCTCAAATCTGTGTCCATAAACATTTACCTTCTGACTCAAGACCAGATTCAGGAAGTAACTTGTACAGTGCTTGCAATTTCAAGATAGAAACTGAACATTTTTCCTTTCTAAGAAAGGCAGAGGAGCAACTTACATTGATTGAACCCTTGCTATATTCCAGACACATGCATTTGTTCTTTTCCATGACCCAGTGCATTCTCTTAGCCTGTTTTTGCAGGCCCAAGGGGGATGAAAAGTGTGACCTGCCCAAGGGCATCACGTAAGAGGTGAACTCAGATTTAAACCCAGCTTGTCTGACCACAGAGTGTATTCCATTATACCCCAATGCTTCACCAGGCTGCAGAGGCTCTGTCGGGTTCAGTGCAGCTCTTGAGTAAAATCCTCTGCTGTGTTCTAATCCTTTTGTTTTCTCCGAATTTGAAAAAGCATTGAGCATGCCCTGTGGAGATTTTCCAGCATGAGAAAAGGCCGTGTATTGGAATTCTCTTTCCGCTTGTGGAGCTTCCACAAAGCATGCTTTATTTTCATCCAGAGCTGTCATGCCTGGGTACTTGGCCCAGCCCCCTCCCAAGACTCCCTGAAAGTCACGTGTTGTTGCTAAGCTTTGGTCACCTGAATGCTGGGAGAGCAGCCAGGGTAATGATCATCATCATAATGGCTGACATTTACTAAGCATGTATCTGCCAGGCACTGATCAAAATGCTTTATGAGAATGAACTCATTGAAGCCTCCACGCCTCCCTACGATTAAATTATTATCCCTATTTGGCAGATGAGGAAACTGAGGCACAGAGAGATTAAGTTTGATCACTGGCTGGCTAGCATAGAGTCACCTTACACTTCACTTACCTCTTCTAAATAATGAACTCAGAGTAAAACAAGACTTTTACAATGTGTCTGAGCTGGCCAGTCCACTGCCTTTACTCTCAGTTTTTCTTAGTGCGTTTCTTCATTGTGACGTTTGTTTCGACAGCTTATGGCCCAATCCACTGTGGGTAAATTGACGTGAGATGACGATATTTGCTTCTAGGCAAAATTTACTGACAAACAAAATGAAGACAGCGTGCAGGGGGAGAAGGAGGGGCCTTACCAGTCTCCCAATGTGAGCTTGCTGATCTTCCCCCTTTTGGGAGACATGGTAGAAAAATAGAACAGCTATAATTTATAGTGTTGATAACTTGCACATGTGATGGTTAATTTTAGATGTCAACATGACTGGATTAAGGGATGCCTGGATGGCTGATAAAGCATTGCCTGTGGGTGTGTCTTTGCGGGTGTTTTCAGAGGAGATTGGCATGTGGGTTGGTGGACTGGGTAGGGAGGATCTGCCTTCCATGAGGGCAGGCACCATCCCATCTGCTGGGGGCCTGGATAGAACAAAAACGCAGAGGGAAGATGATTTTCTGGCTTTCTTCTGGAGCTGGTGCTTCATCCATCTCCTGTACTTGGGTTTCAGAACTCTAGGTTCTCTGGCCTTTGGATTGCAGGACTTACACCATGGTCCCCGTGAGTTCTCAGGCTTTCAATCTTGGACTAAGAATGACACCATTAACTTCCCTGGCTCTGAGGCTTTAGGACTTGAATTGAGCCATGCTACCAGCATCCCACACTCCAGCTTGCAGATGGCCTGTCATGGGACTTCTTGGCCTCCATAATCACATGAGCCAAGGCCCCTAATAAATCCCCTCTCATCTCTCTCTCTATCTATATATCCTTTGATTCTGTCTCTCTGGAGTCAGAACAAGACATGTGGCCTTTTAATTTCTGAAAGCTCTTTCTCATATATAAATTTAATTAGTACTGACCAACAAAAGACCAAGAGAAACTTAATTCTTGCTTGCAGACTTACTAGTTAGAAATGACTTGTTTTATGTGACATGATTTGAAATCTATATCAGATGCTTGAAAAACACCATATACCCTAGATATTTTTATTAACTGCTATGTTCCTGGTTTGTTGGTATAATGAGAACCACACACTCAATTCCAATACTCTGTGATAAATTCTATGAGAAGGCTATGTACCAAGACCCATTGGGTACACAAATGAGGAAACCACCATTCTTGGAAGGCAGGGACATTTGAACCAAGCCATGAAGGCTGAGTACAGCATGTTTGGCATGGGCTGGGTTATTCATAGTCACTCTTTTCCTAGCTATTTCTTCTCTGTTATCCATTTAGCCCAGAAGCTTCTATAGATACACCTCGTCCAAGTCCCCTTTCCTCCGTCATGACCAGCACAACTTCATACAACAGAACCTCCACCTGCCAAAAGATACTGCCAAGAACACATCCGTTGCACAGCAGGTGAGAACTCTAGTTGACCTCAGGGTGCTACATTGCCCTGCTCCTGACTAGCAGGTATTTTCCAGGGTTTCTAGGTCAACTTTTTCCCTGCGGCCATGAGATCCTTTCTGCAGCTTATTCTAACAGGGTGGAGCCCAGAACAAAGAGTGTTGTGTCTCCAGGCTATTAAAACTCATTCCTTACTCTACAGCAGTGGTCCCTGATCTTTTCAGCACCAGGGATTTGTTTCGTGGAAGACAGTTTTTCCATGGATGGCTGTAGGGGGATGGTTTTGGGATGATTTAAGTGCATTACATTTATTGTACACTTTTTTTCTATTATTGTTACATTGAGATATATAAGGAAATAATTATACAACTCATCATAATGTAGAATCACTGGGAGCCCTGAGCTTGTTTTCCTGCAACTGGATGGTCCCATTTGGGGGTGATGGGAGACAGTGGCAGATCATCAGGCATTAGATTCTCATCAGAAGCATGCAGCATAGATTTCTTGCGTGTACAATTCACAGTAGGGTTTGCACTCCTGTGATCATCTAATGCCACCACTGATCTGACAGGAGGTGGAGCTCAGGCGGTAATTCGAGCAGTCAGGAGTGGCTGTAAATGCAGATGAAGCTTTGCTTGCTCTCACCTCCTGCTGTGTGGCCCAGTTCCTAACAGACCATGGACCGGTATTGGTTCATGGCTCAGGGGTTGCAGACCCCTGCTCTATAGGACACTAACCAACTTGGGTAGGAGATTCTGCCTACATGCTGAAATGTCTTAGGCTAGAGGATCACTCTCTTCCTTCCCCATCTCACTTCACCCCATCCCTAGACCTGTAGGATAGAGCCTGTTTTCACCCTTGTACAGGATGAACAAGTTTTATTTCTTCACAATATAATTGAGGAATCCAGCCCCATAGCATAATTCTTGCTGTAAAACTGTGTTAAAGTGACTAGCAAACTGTTTTGTATAATTACGCAATGGAATCTGAATGCGCTGTGCTGGATATGCACGATAAGTGTCCAGTTTGTTTCTTAGGATGATCCAGGAAAGACAGGATAATTCACCTTGCTGTGTCGATCCTTCCTAAGATTTTAGTTTTAACTAATTGAGTCAGCAGAACCATTTGAAATCTGAGTTCCAGGAACGTTTTCCCTCTGTGAGCTTATATGATTTTGCAATATCTGGATAGAAAGTAAAACATTTAGTCCGTCTTCTGGAATTCTCAAAACAGTAGAATATTTTAAGAACACTGATGGTAGCCAGCATTTGTCACTGTTCCTTTAGATGAGTCTTTGGAACCCGAGGGTCAGGCATGTAGGTTTCTTTTCAAAGTCTGTAAATCATGAATCGTCTTGTGGCTGCATTTCTGAGGGAGGGATGTTAACTTTATCACTCTTTCTAATTAAGCAAGGTGGTGATTTTGGCATTTTAACTCTCAGCTAAGCCGGGTTTCTCACCATCTTAACCTCAACACTACTGATGTTTTGGGCTGGACGGTTTTTTGTTGTCTGGGATGTGGGAGCTGTTCTGTGTGTTTTAGGAATGCTTAGCAGCATCCCTGGCCTCTGTCCACTAGATGCCAGCACACCACTCCCCAATTATCACAACCCCAGATTTCTTCAGACATTGCCAAATGCCCTACGGTGGGGGAAAGTGCTCCCCAGTTGAGAACCATGGTCCAAGAGCCTTGCTATAAAGGCTACCTGGATCAGTAGCATCTGTATCACCTGGGAGTGGTCAGAAATGCAGAATCTGAGACTATAAGCAGACCTTATAGGATCAGTCTCTGCATTTTCATCCAATTCCCAGGTGATTTGTTTGCATGTGAAAGTTTGAGGAATTTGGTAGTTCAATGACTTAAAGCAGTAATACTCAAACTTTGGTGTGTATCAAAATCCCCTTGACACCTAATGAAGAACACAGATGCCAGGGTTGTGGAAGGAGGAGAGGGTCTGGGTCTCTTTATTTTTCCCAAGTTCCCCAGGTAATTGTGATACTGACCAAAATTTGAGAATCATTACCCTAAAACCACAAGATCAGAACATAGACTGCGTTTGTCATGAGGTCAATGCCCAAACATTATTTTATAATTTTAGAAGAAAAATTTTAGATGCAGTGATCTTGTGGAAAGACCCAAGCAAGGTGTCCTGGTGGTCAGCATCTTATCACTTCTCAAGTATTGTAGGAGACAGACTCTTTATGTTCCGTGGGGAAGCCAATTTGTTCCAACAGCTGCATTACAAATAGAAATTCAGAAAGAAGTATTTGCAATTATGAGATGCAAACTGGAAATGATTTTCTCTGGGATCAATATTCTCCAGGAGGAAATGGGATGTGAATAAACATGCTTTTTTTTTTTTTTTTTTTGTAACGAATTCTCAGGTGCAATGCATCAGTCTGTTCCATCAGTCTATTGGATAAGCATTGATGTCAGCCGCATTACCCATGCCATCCCTGGAAAATAAAGAATGACAATTGATTTCATATCTTGTTGAGTGGTGATGCGGGTAGGTGAGGACTGAATAGTGACTAGGATCTTTGGATTTGGGTGGTGTGTGTGTGTATGTTGTGTGCATGCATGCTCTTTCTAGCTTGTTCTTCATACATGACAAAAATTGACTTTTCTTTTTCTCTAGTTCATTAAGTTTGGTCATGGTGTTTATGTCTAATCTGAGTGGTTTAAAATCTTTTTCGATAACTTCACCTTTGTAAATCCACTGTAAGCTTTGTATAAATGTTAGCCTGAAGGCTTCAATTATAAGAGAATTGCAAGTACACAATAAATGATAACAATCTTGATTATTAAGAAGCCTTTGACCTATACAGAGTATAGGTCTTGAAAAGACCACCGTGCATTATAACTTTCACTTATTTAAAGCAAAAAACAAAACCTGTGGATTTTATACGTCATATGATGCAGCATTTCTATAATATTGTTTTCGTGTTATTATATATAATACTGTGTTTATATTTGAAGACCAAAGACCTTGAATTGTGGTCTCAAGTGGTCTCATTGATAATGTGAACACAGAGCTGTTCTCTTTACATCTCCCCATGATTGTACCATTTCCCATCATGACCTTTCTTCTTCCAAATGGCTTAAACAGTTAATGACAGTGTACAGTAATAGAGTTTTCCAGATTTTCTTGAAAGAGAGGTAGGTGGGGTAGTTTGGTGCAAAGACATTGATTAGGGAAGTGATTGGCCTGGGTTTAAATCCCATTTCTACCATGAAGTGTCTCCATGACTTTTGAGCAGGTTTCTTAACCTCTCTGGACTTCAGATTGTTCCCTTATAAATGGAACACTATTTCCCACCTGGTATGATTCTTAAGGGGATAAGCAACAGCCAAAATGTCAGCAGTACTCATTGGCTAGGTATCGTGGCTCATGCCTGTAATCCCAACACTTTAGGAGGCTGAGGTGGGAGGACTGCTTGAGCCCAGTAGTTGGAGACCAGCCTAGTAACATAGCAAGATTCCATCTCTACAAAAAAATAAAAAAAATCAGTCAGGCATGTTGGCATGCCCCTGTAGACTCAGCTACTTGAGAGGCTGGGCAGGAGGATTGATAGAACTTGGGAGGTCCAGACTGCAGGGAGCCAAGATTGCTCCACTGCACTCCAGCCTGGGTGACAGAGCGAGACCTTGTCTCCAAAATAAACAACAAAAACAAAACAAAAAACAATACTTACTGAGTACCCATCAGGTGATATATTCGACTAGGTGCCTAATACATATTAATCTCTATGAGGAGGTTTTATTAATATCATTCCATCTTGCAGTTAAGGAAATGCATCTCTCACCAGGGGTGACACAGCTCCAAAGCGGTCCAGGCAGGATTCAAACCTCAGTGGTCTGGTCCTGAGTTTGTGATCTTATCCCATAGGCTGTGTTTCTTCCTTGGGTGGGCATTGACTGTAAAATTACCTGCATGTGGATTTCATAGGAGAGGAAGCAGGAAGAAATGCCGGTAGAAGGACAATCAAGGAATGGTAAAACAACAACAATAACAACAAACAAACAAAAAAAGGGACCATCTTAATAAGCAGTAGGCGGAAGAATTGAATGACAGGAGCCAAACCCTCAGATCCCAAGAGAGGAAGTGGGTGAGTGAGGATGAGTTCTGGCTCTGCTGATCTGCACACACAGTGGACTCTCAAGACCTTTCTTGTCCTGAGATTTTCCTCTGAAGAACTCTGACCAAAGTCTGAGAAATCAAGACAGAAACCAATGGGCAATGTGTAGAGGTTCACCAGACCCAGCTTCTCAGACCACTGAGGGCTTTGGGTTGGCATCTCATGGACAGTACAGGGATCCCAAACGTCTTACACAGTAAAACCTTGTCCCACCCAAAGAGCCAGAGCACCACACGGAGAAGGAACTTCTGCTTAGGATTATCTTGTTAGGGATTGTGTGACAAGGAGAAAAGCATGTGGTGGCTGAAGCAGGAAATGTAAATGGTGCTGACAAGAGAAAACCTTCAGGCTGGTGACCCAGAAAAAGTTCGATGCAGAAAGATATTCAATACAGCCTTGTTTATCAACAGCCACAAATTGGAGGCAACCCAAATGCTTGACAACATGGAAGTAAATTATGATTAATCATCTTTATGAAAGTTTATGCAGCCATTTAAAGTGATGGACATGAAAACAATGTGGTATCCTGGGAGATGTTGCTAATATAAAACTCTTTCAAAATATCAAAATTATTTGAAAGATCACATATACTCACACATAAGAACCAAAAGAAAACAGAAAATTAAAATGACAAGTTCCTTAGTGGCAGTCAGGCTATTGTTTGTTTTAAAAACAATTTGCTGGTATCATGTTCATTTAATTAATTTAGAAAAATCAAGGGATGCATTCTGTCCCTCTGCTTGTGAAAACAGTCAACAGGAAAGAAGCAGGAACAGGGAGAGGGTACCTTTGACTTGTTGCTTGGGTGCACAGCACTTGAAGGTAATTCCTGGAGGGCTATTCTGGAGCAGGTGTGGCACTCAAAGCAGGTTCAAATGCAAGCTGGCGGGGTTTGCCAGTCAAGGTGTGGGAGAAACCCAGGGGAGGGAGTGGCACATTTGTATAAAGAAGCCAGGCTATTCAAAGTTGAGCATCTTAACCTTGGCTGCATATTAGAATAAACTAGAGAATGCTTAAAAGGCACTGATGCTTAGGCATTGTCCTCAATCAATTAAACCAATCGCTGGCACGGCATGTCTAATGACATCCCCAGCTGACTTTAATATACACCAAGGATGGAAGGCCAAGCATCCAAAGAGGCAAGAACAGCCTTACAAAGTATCCCAAATGAGATTGGTGATTTGATACTTAAGGAAAATTAAGTCAGATCAAAGCACGTCTTTTTTGTCTTAGGGTTAAAAACATTTGGAACAATTTCCCTGCCCTTCCACTAAATTTTGTCTTGGTTCCTCCCAGAGTTCCAAACAGAACAGGTCACTGGTTGGTTGGCCCATAGGGGAAGACATTTTTTGCATCTGAATTTGGAGGCTGAGGTGGCCAAGAATATGAATATCACGCACTTCACTGAACAGTTACCGCTAGATTCTTACTGTTCCTCTGCTGACCATCCCTTCTCATTGGTCAAGTGTCAAAATGAGCTACAATCTTTGAGGCAGCTCTACTCAGTTCTGACTAAATAAGATTTGGAAATTCCTTGTATTTGTGTCTCTGCTTCTTCATTATGAGTCTAGATTCTTGCTCCTCAAAATACACTAGTTAGACCAGCATCATCAACATCACCTGGGAGTAGAAATGGACCATGTCTTAACCCTAAGACAAAGAAGACATGCTTTGCTCTGACCTAGTTTTCCTTTAGTACACCATTGCTAATCTGCTAAAGCCAAATCCATATTCTAACAGGATCTCGGGGTTTTCATATGCACACTAAAGTTGGAGAAACGCTGATGTAGACCAGCACTATCCAATAAACCTTCTGCCATGATGGAAATGTGTTATATCTACACACTTCAATGCAGTAGCCACTGGCCACATCTGGCCGTTGAGCATTGCAAATGTGGCTCATGTGACTGAGGAACTGAATTTTAAATTTTATTTAATTTTAATTATATTAAATTTAAATAGCCAATATGGGTAACGGCTACCATATTGGCTACAAACCTTTCTAAAATTTGGCTCCATTCTTACCTCTCCAGTGGACCACCTGCATGATGGTTGCTTGTCTTTCAAAATTAAAAAATAAAAATACTGTCCTCTGTTTAGAGACTATAGACTCTTCAGCTGGATGCAGAGTATGGAGCTGTCCTATAAGAGGAGTGGTCTTTGTTCTCATCTCCCCCGCTTCCTTTTCACCCCAAATGAGTTCACCTTAAGCTTATGCCAGCAAGACAGTCCATAATTATGACTGTAAAACTCTATTTGAGGAAGCGAAGCAAAAATGTTTGTGCGAAGGAAAAGGGCATTTAAAAGAGCTTTAGAGATGAAGAATGTAATGTATTAGACCTTTTCTGTGTTCCATGCTAAATTCCTTATATATATTATTTCATTTAATCCTCCCAACAAGAGCGCAGGGATTTTTGTCTTTTCGGTTCACTGATAACTGCCAAGGGCTGGCAACAGTGAGTGGCACATTGTAGGTGCTCAAGGACTACCTGTTGAATCTCATCCCCATTTTATAGATGATAAAGTTGGGGCACATGGTGGTTAAGTAATTTGCTTGAGATTATAAAGTGGTAGAGCCAGGCTTGAAGACCCTGTGGTGGGGGTTCCAGATTCCATCTTAGCCCCGTGCATGAACAGTCAACTAACTTCAGTACATTAATAAACAATGGCCCAGCTGCTCGTTTCTCTGAATTCATCTGTGCTACCTGAGGCAGGGCAAAGTCTAGATACAAAGAAGCTTGATTTAAAAATAATTTGTTGAGTGCCAGCTATTTGCCCTGCTCCAGGAAAGCAATGGTGTAGAGCAGCAACTTTTCTTAACCTTTAATGTGCTTAAGAATCTCCTGGGGATTTTGTTAAAATGCAGATTCTGATTCAATAGACCTGGACTGAGGTCTGAGACCCTGCATTTCTAACAAGCTTTCTGGTCCAAGAACTGCAGCTGGAGAGTGAATAGCATAGCCCTGCTCTCAGGAACCTCACAGTCCAGAAGGGAAGCAGATGAAGGAATTCATGGTGAAACTGCAGAGTGGTAATTGCTTGGATAGGATACAGGGGGTTCTGTGGGGATCATGGAGGAACAACCAGATGGGGGACGTGACATCCAAACTGAAACTTGAAACAGGGTTGGAGGAGAGGCAGGTGAAGAGAGTAAGGGAAGCCTGGTCCGGGAAGAAGCAACAGCATGGACAAAGAATGGGAAGGTAAAACAAGGATAGGGCATCTGGGGACATGAAAACTGTCCTGACATCCTATCAAGAACCTGCTTCTCCTAAGGTAAACACTTTATCCAAAGTACAGCATGTTGGATTTCAAACTTTGCCTTTTCTTGGCTGCAGGCTGGAGCCCAGGTCACCTGCAGACAAACAGCCTCCTCTGAATCCCATGCTCAAAGCACCACTTGGTTCTCGTTGATATTTCTGATTTTCCATTTGATGTCTGGAATCCTTTGCCCACTGCTCCTCAGCCCCATGCGATGCACTGACTTCCCCTGGAAGCCTAATGAGGCAGTTGCCATGGTAACCGGGTGACATCCCTGTAGCTGATGCTAATGCTGTAGCTCCCTAAACCCCATGCCTCTTTCTTTCTGTTTGGTAAATTAATAACATTTAAATTAAACATATTAATTTATTTCATGTCAATTAATTTGTATGTAAAGTTGCATGCCGGCTTCTGCACCCCCCACCCCCCAACACCCATTAATTAACTCCAGCCAAATTGGGAGCACATCAGAGAAGGTTGCAATAGCTTCTAGCAAACTATAATTACAATACTGTGTTCCCACATAGAAAGTAATCAACGTCAAAATAATTGCTTTTCACAGGTCTACAGTCAGCTGTCTTATCATATAGTTAACTTACAATTATAACCATTTACATATTAAAAAAATAAAAAATGGGCCAAAATATTGGAGGGACAAGCAGTGGCCACCAATACAATGACTTGTGTTTGATGTTTCCCTTTTCTCAATCGATATTTTTGTTATTGTTTTCTTTGACACGCAACATCTGTCTCTAAGGCTGGTGATGATGCCACCTATGACTTTGCCAGGCTGATTTCATGAATTGCAGTTTCCAAGAGGGCTAGTCATAGAGAAGAGTCATCAGGCATGCCAGTGGGTTTATCTGGCTCCAAATGAGCCAACTTTTGCCTTCCTTTATTCTGTCTTTGTAGAGATGGTGGGAAAACTGGTTCCTCCAAAAGAGATTATGTTCCCAGAATCTGCTTCTCACTGGTGAGGCATGCCTGCTGCCAAGCTTAGTGTGAGCCTTGCTAGTCTTATTGGAGTAGCTTCTGTCCCCCCAAACTCTGCACAGCTTTTTAGCACTTAGTAGCCTCTTTCTTCAAGCTTTGGGGTGCAACTCTTTATTTATGGTAAAAACTGATGTCTGGGAAACTGTACGTAGGTGAGTGCCACTGGCTTGTTTCTTCATTCTGGCAGGAAGTAGAGTTGACGGAAGGTTGTTGGGTATGTACAGACTTCTACAAATGATCCAGCGTCATGCTTTTCAAATCGGGCGTGCCAGAAACTTGCTCATACTGTAGCCTGAGATGTGATGCATTGTATCCTGGTAGATCCTGGAGCTCGAATTTGTCTACTATCTGATTACCTCCTCATGCATAACCAGTCAGCCAGCCGGATGTTAATAAAGTGCGTTTCTGTCACCTACTCACCTCTGCGTTAGGCTCTGGGAATTGAGAGGGGAGCTAGGGACGTGTGTCCACAGCCCAGCTGGGTTAGAGCTGAGACACGACCAGCTCCCTTCTGTATCTTTTTTAAAAAATTCAAGATCAATACAGGTTTATCATTTCTGCTTTTCATTTATGAAGACCTCTTTTGACTTTTTACATTCCTTAAGGACATTTATCTTTCAATGTCAAATATGTCCATTGTAAAAGCTAGTTCCTGTCCATAGTTTCAAAAGGTTTGCGTTTAAATGTGAAAGGAAGAGAAAAAAACGGCCATGTACACACAAACACACACGCACACACCAATCTATCAATTTCCCTCGAGTTACAACCTGTTCTCTGCCAGCTTGGACAGATGGATGTTTATTACTAGGGTAAAGAATTGCAAGAATGGAGGCTTCCACAAGTTACTAACGACTTAAGGACAGGGTGCTAAAATAAAATGACTTTGCAGGTTTTACAAGTATAAGGGGGAACTGCCTGTTTTATGTGCACAGGAAAATGGAATTTACACTCTCCCTTAAACCAGCAACTATGTCTCTTGACCCAGCAACTGCTGCACCGTAGGCATTTAATGAATATTTATTTTAAGGTCATGAATTTCTTTATGTCTTTGTATAAGCCTATAATCTGTTTTGTGGCTACAATTTCTCCTGACTTGAAAATAGATGTAATACTTTCCTTCCTCAGAAATATATCAGAAGTTGGTTGAAGGGTCAATATAGGACTTCCGTGCGCCACCAACCTGTAGTACTAATATTTGGAGATAGGGCTGTTATTTCCTTATAAGCTAGTTGCAGTTAACAGGCATTTATTTCATATGGTGGCTTTTGGAGGCACATGAAAATGTATGTCCAAATACCATGTGCATATCAACAAGTCAGACTTCAATAGGGACCCACATTATTATAATTATATACAAAAAATGATGAGTAGTACAGGCAGGATTCCCAGAGCAAATAATTTTTGTTTCTTTCCCATGTCATGAGGATTCATGAGCTAATTCCTACAAGTCGGCTGGCAATACCCAGATGAAGGTTGCTTGCTGAAGATGTTGCGGGGAACCAGCACTGATGTAATTCGTTGCTCCGTATAGATGGAGAATGGTTCTCTTTGTTACAGAAATGCTTGGGGAAGTTGTTGCTTTGGCCTTGTTGAATTTTCAAGGAAAATGAGAAGATATGTTTTAGGACATTCACCATGTCCTCCTGTGAATGGGAGGCAGAAGCTCCTGCTTTTACTCAGTTCTATTGCTGGCTAGATTCTTGCCATAGGATTTGAAAATAATGGAGTTGGGTTGTCATGGCAACGCATCCCACGTTGTAATTTTGATGTTTTGGCCAGTTCCTTGACGCTACTTTTATCTCATGAATTGCTTAAAGTTTCTTAAGACTCTGCTTCAAGGACATGAGGATTGACAGTGTTCGGTGTCAGAGGAAGAAGCAGGTCTTCAGTTTGCTTTCCTTCCTGGACATTGTATAAAGTGGAATTCTGGAGTTTGTGTGCTTGAGAGAAAAGCCTAAAGAAACTTGCTTTTCTTATTTAACAAAACCATCTTCATACCCTTCACATCTGCCTGAATCTCTAGGACAAACTATTTTCTACCCAACAAAATAATCCCCCAAATTGGTAACTTGAACGTTACGTCTGGATGGCTGGCTGATTGTTAAAAGATCATCCATACCCGCTCTTCTCTTCCTTCCCCAAACTTGGTACTTCTGCTGGGGTCTCCCCAACAGCCTCAGAAAACAACTTCCGTCCCCTGGCTACCTGATTCTTCTTGGACTCCTCCTTTCTGATCTGTTTAATGGGTCAGGGAACCCATTTATTTCTTATAACGATAAGCAACACTTGCTGTTTGCTCTGTGTTAGACAACTGTTCTAAGTGCATTACGTGCATTACCAAACTTAACTTTGGCATCAACCGACGCTGTGAGGTTGGTAGCATTCCGTATTACCTTTAATATACAGACAGGGAAACTGAGGCATCAGAAGGTAGAATTGCTTGCTCTAGGTCACATGAACAGGGATGGCAGAGTTAGAGTTCCAATCCAGATTGGCTGGCCCCAGAGCCTGTGTGCTTAACCACTGTACCCTGCAGCCTATCTCAGACCCTTCTCCTTATCTGGAATCCACCAACCTCGGTCTGTCCCAGCACCTCCTCTTTGACCTAGACCCCTATTGTCTCTTGCTGAAATTACTGCAGCAGGTTCCTGACTTTTTCCTCTCTCTCAGTCTGTTTCCCATCCGTTCTACATGCAGCTACCAGAGTGATTGTTCTGAATTTCCAACATAGTTACACCCGTCACATCCTGGGTCAGCTCTGCCAATGGACTCTCAGTGCCTTCAAGGGTGTACCTGAGCTCCTTAACGTGTGTGACTCCTGTGTGTTCTGACCCCTGCTTAAAATGATGATGAAAATCACCATGATCTTGGTAATGATGAGAGCTGGCGTTACTAAGCATACACCAAGCGCCAGAGGTACTGCAGGAATCATCTCATTACATCCTCCCAGCGTCCCTGATTGAGGCTGGAGAGGCTTCAGATGATGGCAGAGTGAGTCCAGGCCCTGGACTCTTCACCAGCGACCCTGAGTCCTGTGCCCTCTGCACCCTGGGCTTACTGAGCAACTTGCAGGGTCAAGCATTTTCTCACCTTTGGGCCTCTGCCCTGCTCCTCTGTCTGCCTAACCTTGTACTTGTCACAAAAAGACTTTTGTTGAAGGAATGCAAGAACTTCACAGAAGATGCCTCATTGTTTGGAATCCTTTTCTGCTACTAATGGAGCAGACAGGAATCAAACCCAGTAAAACAAGACAAAGTCAAAGGAGAAGCCAGTGATGAGGAAGATCGACAGCCAGCATGAACTGGGAGGAGGAGAGAACCAGCATAGGCAAGGATAGCACTCAGGAGCCACGGGTGAGCAATTTGGTTTTGTCTCCAATTGGAGAGGTGACACTAGAAATAGACAGCAAAGTGACTGGCAAGGTCGGAGTCAAACCGAGAGGCTCTGAATGCCACAGTCATGGGATGGGGGCTGCTGAGATTCCTGGAGACGGTAAGGCAGCATCATTGATACTGAGAATTGCTTCCTTCCCACTTATTGAATCTCAGGCATTGCCATCTCCTGACTGCGCAAATGCCAAGCTATACCCTAGGGATAGGGCTGCAAGCACAGACTTTTGCAAAACCTTGCTCAAGAACTTGTGACTTTATTTTGTAAGCTCTGTAGAGCCACTCACTGGAAGGTTATTTAAAGTGAGGAAGGCATGCTTACTCTTTCTTATCTCGCTGCTCCTTAGGAATGGGACAGAAATGAAACCTTCGGAGTCACACAAGGCTCCCCAATCTCTGGTGAAGTTTAAGTTTGTGCCCAGTTACCGCAGCCACTGCAAAACTTCTAGAAGCCCATGTCAAGCAAAGCAAGTGGAATGGGAATCGAATCTTTTCCTAGCAAAACGCGTTCTCTCCACTTCTTCCTTCCTCAAACACATGCAAGGGAGACTCAGAATTTGTAAAGGGAAGGAAACCTGGGAAGCAGCGTTTAACCCTTTATTAATCCAGTCCATGCTTCCCTGGAGCTGAGACCAGCAGATTGGCACATCTTCCAGCGTCTTCCAGGCAACACAGGACAGTCAAAAGGAATGTGTGTGGAAACGTCTAGCATGGAACAGTGTTGAGCCCAGCAAGGCTGTTGTGCCTTTGATTGCTGAACTGAGTTATTAGCTATACCAAGAATGTCATCTAAATGTAAATCTCTGCCATGGGTAATAGATAAATGTTCCTTTTTACCTTGATTTTTCAAACAACCTGTATCAGGTGGCTATACATAATGGCAAAACTAGACCTAGATCCACACCACAAAGGAAAAAGAAATGTTCATTATCACAGCCAATTTAAATGTAGGAGGATACAAGCTGGTGTTTCCTTGTAGCTATATATTTTTTTTTTTTCTGTGCCTTTGCAAAGACTTTGCAAGGGTCTCCAGGAGACATCATCCAGTGAGGCTGTTTACAAGAGTCCTGTTTAACCAGGACAGAATTGGTTAGTTTTAATACTGCATCATTAAGGGAAGTGATTTCTTTTACATGGGGCCAAATTGGATTAATTATATGCACACGGTATATACTTAACAAATGGCATAATTCAAAGGTGTCGAGCTGGGTCACGCACAATTTGGTTCTTTGTTTTTCAAGTGAACAAGGCGTTTGCCATTTACACTCTGAATTAAATGTGCTAGGTTTGAAAATTCTAGTGGCCATTAATGTTCCTCGATGGGCTTCAGTGCATTTATTATTTTCCCCCCCTAGATTTTACACATAGTGCTACAGATGACCACTGGCAGAGTTAAAACACAACCAGAAGAGAGAGTTCATGGTTCATTGGGTGCACTTAGTGCCTGATCAGAATGCAAAGCACCATCAATCCAATTCAATGATTCCTTGATTATCAGCAGGCTCTGTGTAATCGAGGGATGAGGCCTGGCTCGGCTGCCCTTTCTTCACGCAATAAAGACTGGTGGGAAGTATTGAGTCCTGAAGGCAGACACGGCTTCTGAGGAACTGCAGAGGGCTCTTAGAAGTGGGCAGCTTGCAGTGATGGAGGAAGATTCTGCACTCCCAGCCTGGCAGAGGCAGCATAATAAAACTCATTTGATGTGTTTCCAGGTGAGAGGTGACAAAAAGGCAGCATTCCTGAGTTTGGCATTCCCTTTTCCCAACACAAAACAGCAAAAGAAGGTGTCTTCTTTTGTTCATTCTACAGCGAGATTGGGAGGCGGAGCCACATTGTCCTGTCTGGTCTCACTGGAACTTAACCTGGTAGGAAGGGCACATAGGCAGATTCATCCACTACAGTGCGACGGGGAGATCTGTGGTTGCTGCAGTGGCATTGCGTTGTGATTGACAAAAAATTGCAGTAGATACCAATTGAGGATGTGCAATTTCCCTAGTGGTGAAGGCTCCAGTTTCATAAAGCAGGAAATAACAGTGTTCCTAGATGCAGGGAAGGCTTCCCATGGTCCCCAGATACCCCCTGGGGACCTATAGCCAAAGATGAGTCACCTGCCTAAAGCAAGCATTTGCCCAGTTGTGAGAAGTTTCTTTTTTCTTTTTCTTTTTTTTTTTTTTCGAGACGGAGTCTCGCTCTGTCGCCCAGGCTGGAGTGCAGTGGCCGGATCTCAGCTCACTGCAAGCTCGGCCTCCCGGGTTTACACCATTCACCTGCCTCAGCCTCGCAAGTAGCTGGGACTACAGGCACCCGCCACCTCGCCTGGCTAGTTTTTTGCATTTTTCAGTAGAGACGGGGTTTCACCGTGTTAGCCAGGATGGTCTCGATCTCCTGACCTCGTGATCTGCCCGTCTCGGCCTCCCAAAGTGCTGGGATTACAGGCTTGAGCCACCGCGCCGGGCCTTCTTTTTTCTTTTGAGACAGGTTCTCATTCTGTTGCCCAGGCTGGAGTGCAGTGGTATGATCTCAGCTCACTGAAACCTCCGGCTCCTAAGCTCAAGCAAACCTCCCAGATCCTCCCACCTCAACCTCTCAAGTAGCTAGGACTACAGGCATGAGTCACCAAGCCTGGATAATTTTTGTATTTATTTATTTATTTAGTAGAGATGGGGTTTCACCATGTTGCCCAGGCTGGTCTCAAACTCCTGACCTCAGGTGATCCGCCCGCCCTGGCCTCCCAAAGTGCTGGGATTACAGGTGTGAGCCACCATACTTTGCCTGTTTTGCCATTCCTATAGTGGTTTTGGAATCTGTTATCTACTCCTTACTCCCCCAGCTAGAGTTTCTGGCTATATGTCTGCCCACTTTTCAATTGCAAATGTCGTCCAAGAAAAAAAGAAGTCTTTAATATATTTCTTGTGAGGTGGAGAAAAGCATTTCCTAGGATTATCCGTCGGCAGGCTCAGGCTTCAGGCTGAGGTAAATACAAAGGTCTTAGGAAATGAGAGAGTCTGAAAAGGCTTTATAGAGGAGGTATCATTTGAGCTGGGTTTTGAAGCATGAAGAGAAATTTTCTAGGCAAACCATAGAAGTCAGGAGCATCCCTGGCAGGGGGAATCGCACATGCAAAAGAGGCGGCACAAAAGTGCACCTTTTGAATGGGCTGGAGTTTCTCATGGTGCCTGAAGAAGCTGAGCTGAGCAAGGAGGTTTCTCTTCCAACTTGGCCCAAGACATGTGGGGACTCCAGCAGTTTTGGGTGGGAGGAAGGAGGCTGGGATGGGTAAGACCTTTATTGGGAGGCGTTAACTCAGTTCTGGAGGCCAAGTTGTGTGGTTGCTCAGGCTTCGTTTAATTCAGGCAATGCCTCAGTGAGTGGAATGTCTTTGTGTTCTGCACAGGCCGGGTGAATGTGTTATTCCATGGTTGGGCAGGACAAATTAACCTGAAATCTGCATGTTGAACTCTGAGAAAATTATAAATGTTGCAGAAAATTTAGAAAATGCAGTAAAATAGGCACAGCGGCTTGTGCATGTAGCCCCAGCTACTCAGGGGGCTGAGGCAGGAGGATCACTTGAGCCCAGGAGTTTGAGGCTGCAGTGAGCTGTGATTGCACCACTGCACTCCAGCCTGGATGACAGAGAGAGACTCTGTCAAATAGAATGGAAAATAGAATAGAATAGGATAAAACAGATATTTAAATCACCTAGAACCCGATCATCCAGGGAGAATTACTGATAGTCTTTGGAGTTTGTTTGTTTGTTTGTTTGTTTATTATCATTATTATTTTGAGATGGAGTTTCACTCTGTTGCCCAGGCTGGAGTGCAGTGGTACAATCTTGGCTCACTGCCACCTCCGCCTCCCAGGTTCAAGTGATTCTCCTGCCTCAGCCTCCTGAGTAGCTGGGATTAGAGGCATGCACCACCATGCCCAGCTAATTTTTGTATTTTTAGTAGAGATGGGGTTTCAATATTGGTCAGGCTGGTCTCGAACTCCTGACCTTGTGATCCGCCCACCTCAGCCTCCCAAAGTGCTGGGATTATAGACATGAGCCACTGTGCCCGGCTGGAGTCTATTTATATACACACATATTCTGAACAAAAATGGGATCAATCACATAGGATGGGATTATTTTATAGCCCACTTTTTCCACTGAATATATCATAGACCTCTCTCCATGCCAATAAATACAGTTCTACAATACTGGTTTTGATGGCCACATGGCAGTTCCTTGTTAAGAAGCATGATCATTTATTTATCCAGCTGCCTATTGCTAGACATTCCATTTGCATGACAGGCTGCCCTCCCCCTTTGCCCTCACTCAAAGTGTTTGCCTCTTACCTCTCTAAATTCACCTAAAGCTATCCCCTACCAGTGTAGAAACAGCATTTCTGATGCTTTCATATAAAGCGGAGAAATCTCTGCACTGACTCTTGTCTGAAGCCATTCTGCCTTTCTGTTGATTCTGTGTTACCTCCCTTGTTGGTCAGTGGAGGAATAGGGACCAAATTTAGAACCCCGAGTCCTGTGATGCACAGCCCAACTCCTCAGGCAGCAGAGAGAAAGAACCTTTGATTCAGAAGTGTCTATTCCCCTCCTCCAGCTGTTTTCAAGAACCCCAGCACAGAAACAGCTGTCAGCATGTCACAGTAAATTTGGCTTGGTGGCAGCCTGGACACAAATAAGCTGCCTACATCATGAAGAAATTGGGTTCAATTAAGCCTCTTAAGTCTCCCAGCCATGCTGCCTGAGTTGGTTTCTTCATTTGCGTCCACACCCTGCAGACTTTGGCTGAGTAAAATAGTGTTTCTGCACCAGTGGGTTTGTTTAGGCTGCTCACTAATAGGCCCATGCTTTACTGAAAGCCTAGGATGCATTGCTTGCCTGGACTGGTGCATATGTAGAACCCTGAAGGCTTTGGGTTTTAGGGGGTGAGAGACTGGCTACCTGAAAAACAAGCTTAAGGAAGGGATTAAATTCACCCAGCCACCCACCTGTCCATCCATCCATCTGTCCACCCATCTGTTCATCCATTCATTCATCTATCCACTTATTTATTCGTTCAGTAAGATTTGTTGGATACCTCCTATATGCCAGGCTCTGTTTTAGGCACTTAGGACACTCAGTGAACAAAAGTGGCAAGCAATACTCTATGAGCACAAGTAAGTTACATCGTATGCAGAAGGTACTAAAGGATATGAGTAAAGCAGAGCAGGAGAGGGATCTGGGGGGTCTGGGTGGGGAAGATGCAGTTGTGATTTTAAGTAGGGTGGTGGGGTCAGACATCATTGAGAAGTTCCCCTTGAGGGATGATTTGGAGAGTGAAGAAGTTAAGCCATATGGTTCTTGGAGGGAGAAAGTTGCAGACAAAGGAAGCCCCCAGGTCAAAGGCCTTACGCAGGAACATCCTGCACATTAAAGGACAGCACCTGGGACAGGTGACCTCGGAAGAATAAGCTTGGGGGAGAGCAAAAGGAAAGGAGGTCTGAGGGCAGGGCTCCAGGTTGCCCTCCTTTTCAATATACCTTTCACTGTAGAAGTGCAATTGGGTCATGAAAGTGGGATGCTGGGAGCTGAGTGACAACCCTAGACACCAGTGCCTTCCTCCCTGGGCTCCACTGAAGAGAGTCCTCGGGAGGGGGGCAGAGTCTCTGCCCTTCAAAGGACGCAGGAAACCTTGCCCTCGGTCATACCTGTGTTGAAGCTGCAGGGGTTCAGGAACCCACGGAAGCAGTGCAAAGCAAAGCATGGAGTTGAAAATGAGATAAATAGATTTGGGTGTGAATCCCTGTCTTTCCAATTCCCTTTACAAATAACTCACTCTCTAAGCCTCAGTTTCACCATCTATGAAAGTAGGGATTAAAGGCCGGGCGTGGTGGCTCACGCCTGTAATCCCAGCACTTTGGGAGGCCGAGGCGGGTGGATCGAGATCAGGAGATCGAGACCATCCTGGCCAACAAGGTGAAACCCCGTCTCTACTAAAAATACAAAAATACAAAAAAAAAAAAAAAAAAAATTAACTGGGTATGGTGGCGCGTGCCTATAATCCCAGCTGCTCGGGAGGCTAAGGCAAGAGAATAGCTTGAACCAGGGAGTAGGAGGTTGCAGTGAGCCAAGATGGCACCACTGCGCTCCAGCCTAGTGTCAGAGCGAGACTCCGTCTCAAAAAAAAAAAAAAAAGTAGGGATTAAAATAATAGCTATTTGAGAACAACATATCTATTTGAGGGAAATAAAGTTGCCTGCTTTCAGACAAAATGGTAAATTGCAGAGCCGAGACTTCAACCCTCTACGTCTGCCTACACGGTCTCCCTGTGAGCTGCCCTCTTATCAAGGCGTATAGCAAGAATCAAGTCAACCAATAAAGTGTTTGAACGAGGCTAGCAAATTGTCAAGTGCTGTATCGATGTACTTTGTCATTGTTATTAAAGATGGGACTTGGGGTTAAGTTCTGAGATGACCCTAGCATCTAGCAATGCAAGATTGTCCACATGAGTCGGCAGTGGCGTTTGAGTGACAGCTGAAAATTCTGCTGCTGAAGGTCACAGAAGAGCTTGGCAGTGCTGAGCATAGTTAATAGATTTTAATCATGTTTTGTATTTAAAACTTTTATTTACACAGTATAGTTTAGCAATCGCTGCTGCCTGTGCATTTTACTAATTGATTTATGTTAACTTCCATGCATGCTATTGATCAATATAAACAGCCTTGTACTGTTGCATCCTTGGAGATTTAGAGCAAACCCTGACATCCGTGCACTCAGTATGCTGGGCGAACTCTCCAGCCCTCTTCCACAGGGGAAAGGAGCACAGATAACTGGATTATCTAGATTTTTCTACATTGCCATGTGTGCCTGTTTCCAATCAATTCCGATAGACAAGCTTGTACAGCAAATCTATTTTAACATCAAATTGCTAGCAACGATACTGACATGCATATCACCCTTAGGCTGGGGATTTTTATGGAAACGTTAGATAAATCTTACTTGGGTAATAAATTCATCTGGCTGAACTTGGTGGAAAAGGTGTGTGTGTGCGTGTGTGTGTGTGTGTGTGTGTGAGAGAGAGAGAGGGGTATTTTTTTCTGCTTGTGATATTTTGAACTGGAGGGATTTCATATTTACCTGGCTCAGGCAATAAACCCAACCTGGTTGACTCATTTCCACCAAATGTGAGCACCCTAAAATAGCACTTACATCTGACCTTTTCAGTTTGAAAACAGCTGACTCTGTAGCAGGAAATTGAAGCTTCTCAGGGAGAAAAGACCAGGCTGAATTAGATGGAAGGAGTCAGTTTGGGAGCCTTCAGATCTCCAGTGTATGTGGCTAGGAGTGCTGTGGGAGGTCAGGGGAGATGGAGAGGATTCCTTCCATTAGACTCGAATAGGCTTAACAGCCTGAGCAACTTTCCTAAGCGTCTTTAAGAAAGCCTTGCTAGGCCAGGCACAGTGGCTCATGCCTGTAATTCTAGCACTTTGGGAGACCAAGGCAAGCAGATCACCTTGAGGTCAGGAGTTCGAGACCAGCCTGACCAACATGGTGAAACCCTGTTTCTACTAGAAATACAAAAATTAGCCAGGTGTGGTGGCACCTGCCTGTAATCCCAGCTACTCAGACTGGGGCTGAGGCAGGAGAATCACTTGAATTCGGGAGGCGGAGGTTGCGGTGAGCCAAGATCGCACCACTGCATTCTAGCCTGGGAGACAGAGCAAGACTCCATCTCAAAAAAGAAAAGAAAGCCTTGCTATTCTTGTTCACTTTGGAAAACCAATATTCTCCTGAGCTGTTAGGAGTTAATATATATAAAAACTAAATTGCATTTTAAAGTACAGATAGAAACCATTTTTTACCTTTAAAATAATTTTTTATTTTGACCAAGTAATGCATATGTATAGTTTCAATATCAAATAATGGTGAAAGGCTTCTAATGGAAAACAGCAGTGCTCCACCCCCTTGACAGCTTCACTTTGCTCCTCAGAAGCAACCACTGCTGAATTCTTTTAGCTGTTTCTTCTGACATTTTCTCCAATAGTTTCAAGTCGTATCAGTGTATTATTTCATGAATGATCAATTTTGAACAATGTCTGTTGCTTTCATATTATGCCTCGGTGAGGACATCTGACCTTCTTACACCCCTCTTTCTCTTCTCCCTATATTCCAATAGTATAATTCCACATTTTGTTGTAATTACTGTTGTTTCCATTATTATGACTAGCAGATACTGTTTACTTCTAAGCCAGGGAATGTACTATGATTATATTTCTACGGTTTTTTTTCATTTTTTCTCAACTTACTTATAAAATCTTCATTTTCCCATTTCCTGGATTTATTTCGAGTCTTTGTCTTAGTTTGCCTGTATTCTCCAACAGCTGTATAGAATGCTCCTCAATGCAATTTTCAACTCAGCCAAACCTGTCAGATAACCTATCAGTTTTATTTTTTTTCTCCTTGATTTCTCTTTCCCGGAGCCCTCCCTATGCTCCCTGTTGGCTTGGTTCTTCTCTAAGACTGCTGAACAGATTTCATTCTGGGGTCTCTCTTCCATTATCCTGGAATTCCCTTTACTTTTCTCCTGGGCTAGATTCCCTATTTCCTTGATCCAAAGTTTTCTTTTTCAGTAGTTACTTTCCCATGTTAGTGGACCTCCTTCCCTTGTAGTTTCCTACAGAGTACTAGAGAAGTAACTTCTTGTGTGACTTTGCATGTCTGAAAATGTCTTATTTTACCCACACCCCGATGGATAGTTTGGCTGGGTATAGAATCTTTCTCTTACAATTCTGAAGATATTGGTTAATTGTTTTCTGGCTTCTGCTGCTGTTGTTGAGAAGTCCAGTTCCATACTGTTACCTGATCCTGTGTGACATTCCTCTCTGAATGCTTTTAGGATTTTCTTTAACTCTGATTCTAGGATAATTTCATTATGATGGGTCTTAGTGTGGGTTGGGGTTATGTCTGGTATTGGGAAATTTTTTAATTTTTTTTTCTTTGTTTACTACCTGTTGTTTTCTCTGTTCTCTCTCTCTGGAAATCTCTTAGTCAACTGTAGGATGTCCTGGCTTCACCTATTTTTGTTTGTTTGTTTTTGTTTTTCCTCTTCAGTTTTTTTTCCCCCTTTTGGGAAATTTCCTCAGCATGAATGTCTACTCCTTTCACAGAACCTGCTGCTCTTGATTCCAGAACCATCCCAGTTTATTTCCTTGGAAAATACACCCACATCTACTATAAGCATAGAAGAGAGGGAAGTCACTTCCTATGCTGAGTTACAGAAGGACAAGAAGACTGTGAGTCCAACAACTTCTCATCCAGACCTGCAGAACATTCTCCCTGCTTTCAGCCCTCACCTCAGTCTCAGCTACCTCTGTACCTGATACTTCAAGTTCCTGAGCAGGTCTGGGGTTCCCAGGGCAGATCAACGTGCTTTTCTGTGTTGTTTCCCTCTGCCAGAACTTAAATTTAACGTTCCTCTGCTCAATCTATTTTATCACTTCATATATTGTGGGTTAGTGATACAGATGACATCTAGCTTCACCCGAACTGTGTTTGGGTTTCTTTTTTTTTTTCCCTCCTATTTGTTGTGAATTGATTTTTTAGAGTAGAATGGGACAGATATTTCTTCATTTTGCCATCTTGAAACTGGAAGTCAAGTTGTCTATTTAAAGGGTTTCTCAAGCTACTTCTTTGTATAATAAGGTAAAAGATCATTTGATATATCATCTTTCCACAACTTTTGCGTGTTACTGAATGCTAGTGGTGAATGAAATCAGTGTTTCTGCTTACTTAACTGGCCTTAATTGTCTCTTGTCATAATGATCATTGTTGACTTAAATTTTTTTTTTTCTTACTGTGGTAAAATATACAAAACATAAAATTTACTATTTGAACCATTTTTAAGTGTACTGAATGGGATTTAGTACGTTTACATTGTTGTGCAACCATTATCTGTATAACCTTTTCATTTTCTCAAATTGAAACTTCGTACCAACTAAACTCCTTCAATCCATACCCAGTCCTTGGCAATTACCATTCTACTGCTGTCTCTCTGAATTTGACTACTTTAGCCACTTGATATATGTGGAATTGTACTATATCTGTCCTTTTGTATCTAGCTTATTTCACTTAGCATAATGTCTTTAAGGTTCATCTGTGTCGTAGCGAATGTCAGAATTTCCTTCCTTTTTAAGGCTGAATAATATTCCGTTGTATATATAGACCAATTTTGCTTATCTGTTAATCTGTTGACGGATACTGGGTTATTCCAGCCTTTTGGTTGTGAATAATGATGGCGTAAACATGGGTGTACAAATATCTGAGTTCCTTATTTCAGTTATTTTGGGTATGTACCCAGAAGTGGAATTGCTGGATCAAATGGTAATTCCATTTTTATTTTTATTTTTTTAAGGAACTGTCGTACTGTTTTCCATAGAGGCTATACTATCTTACATTTTTGCCAGCAATGCAGAACTGTCTCAATTTCTCTATACCCTCTCCAACACTTGTTGTTTTCTGTTTTTTTTTTTAAATTAAATAACCATTCCAATGAGTATGAATGTAATAGACTTTTCAAAGGTACGTGCTTACTTTTATGGAGTATTAGGTAAAGCATTATGCATGCGTTATCCCCTTTAATCCTCATATCAACTCTGAGGGAGGCACTACTGCTATCCCCATATTCCCATGTTACATATAAAAAGCTGATGTTCAAAAAGGTTAGGTGACTTGCCTGGGTTGATATAGGGACTAATAGGGACTAAGAAGCAGAGCCAGTGTTCCAATTACATATCAGTGTGTAACAGAGCACCCAAACCCTAGAGGCTGAGAAACAACAATGTATTGTTATCTTTCACAGTTCTGTGGGTTGACTGGGCTCAACTGGGCCATTCTCCCCTGTGTCTCTCATGCGGTTGGACCAGATGGTGGCTAGATGTGAAGTCAATTGAAGAGTTTACTGGGATAAATGCCCAAATGGCTTCTTCAATCACGTTTGCCTTCTCTATGTGTGATCTCTCTCTCTCTCACCCTCCACCAAGATTGAGTCTCCAGCCATCTGACTCCAGAACCCGCTTGCCTAACCGCCCTGCAATACTGCATTTCTGTTGGTTTATCTTTATTCTTGGGGTCATCAGAGTCTAAAGTAGAAGCATCATTAGGGATCACCTAGTTCAGTGGCTTTTAGAATCATTTTCTAAGAAAAGAAAAAGTTGAACTCTTTCCTCAAATGATAATTTACCTGGCATTTAAGAGTACAGTGAGTAAATTAAAGACAAAGGGTATGGAAACTCACTGTTCTGCCTCCCTACCAAGTCATGTGACCTTGGACAAGTTATTTAACCTTGATGTGCTTCTGTATTCTACTTTGTAAAATGGAAATATTTCCAGTAATAATACCTACTATTGGATACTGATGAAGAGCAGATGAATTAATATATATACATAAGTTCTAAGAAGAATGACTAGCATGTCGTAAGGGCTCAATGAATGAAGCTTTATTATTATTATTATTATTGTCATCATCATTAAGAGTGGTAAGTAATATGAGATAAACCAGGCAATGTTCTAAAATGGGAATTTGTAAACGAGACTCCTCTCTCGCCATTAACTGTGTAGCCACTGAAGTAGATGAATGTGCTTTCAGTTTACAGCCAGGGCAATGTTATGGAGTAAGGATACCTGCAAATTCTTTGCAACTCCTCCTGCTGAGAGGTAATTATTTTCTCCCTGAATCTGGGCTACCTTTAGTGACTTTCTTGACAATAAGATGTGACAGAAATGATGTTATGAGATTTCTGAGGCTAAGTCAGAAGAAGCCTTTCAGCTTCTGCCTGGGTAATTAGACCACATACTCTGGGGAAAACCAATAGCCATATAAGAGCCCCATCTACCCCAAGACCACTATGCTATGAGAACCCTGAGCCACTCAGGAAGGTCCTAGAGGATGAGATGCAATGTAAAAAGAGAGAGGCCAAGGAGCCCCAAGGGGCCAGTTATACAGATGCCAAAGCCATCTTGGAAGTGGGTCTTCCAGCCTCAGCCACCTCAGCTGACACCACTTGGATCAGAGATGAACTGCCCAGCAGAGCCCTTCCTGAATTCCAGACTCACAAAATCAGGAGCCAAATAAAAGTGTTGTTTTCAGCCATTAAGTGTTGGGGTAGTTTGCAGCGCAGCCATGGAACAGGAAATGTATCCAGTGGCTTTAGTATGTACCTGGAGAGGCATTGGTCTAGCAAAAAGAGGCAACTCACCAGCATCACCCATCAAGGACAGTGTGGTGTGAGAGTTAAAACTAGGGACTCTGAACTCAATTGACTTTGCTCAAATCCAAGCTCTGTCATTAGATAATTGAGCAAGATTTCTAACCTTAAATTCCATAATTCAGTTGTAAGGATCAAATGAATATATATTTGCAAGTCACTTAGAACAGTGACTGGCACATAGTAAATATCTACAATTATCATTATCAATGATAACTGATAGCAGATTCTGAATCAGAATCCATGTTCCTTGATTCCAATGCATTGGATTCTCAGGAAGCCAGCGCATGGTGGGGTGTGTATATGTGTGAAGTTAGAGACTTTGTTACTTCCTAGTTTGCATTTCCTCAGGCAGGTTGCAAGTTGCTTATTACTGAGCCTTAGTTTCCTCATCTGTAAAATGGGACTAATAATAGTAGGGTTGTCATTGGACAGGTGAACGATGATAATTGTGAAAAGGATTTAACATAGTACATATAAAATGGTAAACATTCCACAATGGATAACTATTACTCCTGTACTACCAATACTGCTACTAAGACTTCTATTTCCACAATGCTATTATTTTCCTACACACAGATGAGTGTGATATGTAACTGTGAGAAAAGCCAGGAAAACACATAATTGAACGCTTGGAAGTTTTACCTCATACTACAGAGAATTGACAAGGTCCATTTGCTATGAAAATCCTGTTTCTAGAGAGGCACTGTTAATGTAAATTCTCCAAAAAATGAACTTTAATCATCTAGTTGGAAATCACCAGCAGTTTGATAAAAAATTTAATAGGAAACATGGATGGTGGGTTCACCTAATGATGACTCTGAAGCGACAGCATCTGTTGCAGATTCACTGAGAATCATTTTCAATATGACACACTCTCTCTCACCAAATGAAACATTAATTTAAAATCCCAATCCCAGATGCAACCAGAACAAACATTCTTGGAGCCAAAAATAGGAAAAATACATCTGAAGATTGGTAAGGGGATGGTACTTTTGTGGTATTATATCCATGTCTGTTCAAAATTTAGGCAAGAATAGGTACATACGTGTGTGTGTGTGTGTGTGTGTGTATGTATATATATTACCAGAGCAAAGCAAAACAAAACAAAAATAAAAAAATAAGAAAGATGAAAGAAGCCCAAGGGTGTATGTGTACTGTCCAAATATACTCCAACATCCCATCTTGTTTGCTGGCTTTTGACGCAAAACAGGTCATTTTTCCTCCTGCTTAGAACTTGCTTGCAGAGATTATTGGAGAGAGCTGCATGGATCAGACCCATGAGTGAACTCTCAGACAGTCCCTGCACTGTCATCATCCTGAATGGTGGAGGTTTATTGGGCAGGATGCAGGTGCACAGTATCCAGGACCAGCCATGCCCTCTTCCTTACCTGCACTCAGTAAGTTTCCCAGGAAGAAGGTATGATCAGGGTTCAGGGACTTGGCTCTTGATTCTTTTAAGGTCATCTGGCAGCAGACCCTGTGTTTCCTGATTGCCATCTCTGAATTGTCCAATTAACTCCTGAACAAACATTACCCAAGGAAGACATTTTGCCAGAATTTTTATCCCTATCAGGGAGAGACAATCTGAAGGCAATCTTGCAATCTTATGGGGTACACCTGGGAGGGGGTTGGGGTGCCTGGGGCACTTTATGAGCCATTTGAACCAATGACTTCTCTGTCCAGTGGGTCCACTTTATTTATTCCTTTGTCTGTCCACCCATCTGTCCATCTGTGCATTGGTTCATCCTTCCATCCACCTGTCATCCATCCTTCTATCCATCGATCCATTTTAAACTCTTTGTTTAGAAGCAGAACTGGTGGAACTGTTACCTGAATCCTGGTGCAGCAAGAGAATCACTTGAGCCCGGGAGGAGGAGGTTGCAGTGAGCTGAGATCACACCACTGCACTCCAACCTGGGTGACAGGGTGAGACTCAGGAAAAAGAAAAAAGGAAAAAAAAAAAAAAAAAAAGAAGGAAAGAAAGAACAAAAGAGTTTAAAAACACTGAACTGGAAGCTCCATGAAGGGACACAGAATTCAGGTTCAGTGTGATTCTATTTAATAGAGATCTGGGCATCTCTCTGACCCAGTGGCTAAGGGTTTAGGTCTAGAGCCAACTCTTGCAATCTCCAGCTGTGTGATCTGGACTAATTACTTAACCTCTCTCTGCCTCATTTTTCTCAATCACAAAGGTGGGAAAGTACCTACCTTGTTGAGTTTTTGAGAATTAAATGGCATCGTATTTGCAAACCTTTAGCATAGTAATACCCAGCATGGAGGAAATTCTCATCAATTCCCAGTCAACAGTTCTGGCCAAATGTATCTCAATATTTGTTAAACCCATCTCCTCTTCTCCATGCCTCCCACCCTGCCCTAATTCAGGCCTCCATACTTTCCTGATTGGACCGTTTTAATAGCGTTCTGCTGTTACAGCAACCAAACTGATGTCTCTAAAATACTTCTCTTTTTTTTTTTTCTTTTTTTTTTGAGATAGAGTCTTGCTCTGTTACCCAGGCTGGAGTGCAATGGTGCGATCTTGGCTCACTGCAACCTCTACCTCTGGGGTTCAAGCAATTCTCTTGCCTCAGCCTCCCAAGTAGCTGGGATTACAGGTGCCCACCACCATGCCCAGCCAATTTTCATATTTTTTAGTAGAGACAGGGTTTCACCATGTTGGCCAGGCTGGTCTCAAACTCCTGACCTTAGGTGGTCCACCCATCTCGGCCTCTCAAAGTGCTGGGATTACAGGCATGAGCCACTGTGCCCGGCCTAAAATACTTACTTGAACACATTGTCTCCCACTTCCTGTTTAAAACCTTTCAATGAGTACCTGTTGCCTATTGGAAAATTTTCTACCTTCTCAACAACCAGTAATAATAGGTCACCTATGATCACCAGGGTGCTTCTGCCCCAGTCTTCAACTTCAGTACCCACACTCCATGCTCTCCCTCCCTCTCTTCCTTCCTTTTTTTATTCCTTTTCCGTCGTTTCCTCCCTCTTTTCCTCCCACCCTCCCTTCCTTCTGTTCTTTCTCTAGCTCAACTGATGTTGACGGAGATTTTTGATGTGCACAGAGCTCTGTCTGGCACAGGGGTGATAGTGAGCGAAACCAGACAGTGCCCTTGCTCTCAGGGAGTTCCCATGATAGACAAGAGGCCAGACATTGCTCAAAGTATCATGAAATTAGTGTCCAGTCTCAGCTGTGACAGTGTCACCCAGAGGGCCCGACATGGTGGGAACTTCAACCTGGCCAGTGAGGTCTATGGCATATTGGAGGAGGAGGCCCTGCCTTGCCTGAGGGGTACATATGCATATGTGTTTGTGTGGGTGTGTGGGGGCATGCATTACACATGTCTCTGTAAGTGCGTGCATGTGAGTGGGGGCATGCATGTATATGTGTGCATATGTGTGCATGTGTGTGGACATGCATGTGTGGATGTGGATATGTGTGTGGGCATGTGTCGGCATGCATGTGTACATGTATATGTGTGGATGTGTGTGGGCATGTGTGTGCACGTGTGTGCACATCTGTGTGGATTGTGTTTATAGGTATGCGTATGCACATGTATGTGTGTGGATTGTGTGTGGGCATGCATGTGTATGTGTGTTTGCATACTATAATTTGAAGCACTGGACACTTCTCTAAAGGCCAGACCAACAGCCGAGTTAGGCACCTGTAGTAGTCTGTTTTCAAACTGCTGTAAAGAACTGCTGGAGACTGGGTAATTTATAAGGAAAAGAGGTTTAATTGACTCACAGTTCCACATGACTGGGGTGACCTCAGGAAACTTACAACCATGGCAGAGGGGAAGCAGGAATGTCTCACATGACAGCGGGTGGGAGAGAATACGTGAGAGTGCAGGAAATACTACCATTTACAAACACACCAGATCTCCTGAGAATTCACTCACTCTCATAGGAACAGCGTGGAGGAAACTGCCTACATCATCCAATCACTTCCTTCCCTCGACACATGGGGATTACAATTCGAGATGAGATTTGGGTGGGGATGCAGAGCCAAAACATATCAGCCCCCCAAACTCTCAGCCTCCTCCCTCCACTTCCCCCACTGAGCTCTCAGCCAGCCTTGTGGACAGGCCTGCCCCTGTGCCAGTGCTGAGGACCTGGCCCATCCTCTGAGAGCTTCCCTCTAACCTCATGAGCCAGGCCCACTGCCACAACCTCAGAACAAAGCAGGTGGCTGAGAGCATTATCTGGAAAATCCATAACATGTATTATGACAAGCATCATTTGGTTGAAATGATCTCAAATGCTTTTGTTGATGTTGTTTAAGGGAAATCGAGCCAGATACCAGTTAAAGGTATAGATTTAATTCAGTACCATTGCAATAGAGGAGGGAGGCTTCAGCAAAACTGACCTCAACTCTGAGCACAACAAAGACACCTGGGATTTATAGCCAAGGATTGGAGGGAGGGGGTCAGTGGATGGAAAATTTCTAAGGGGAGACATCAAGGGTCATAGAATTCTTGCTGAACGGACCTCAAAAGGTTCTTACTAAAGGCAGGCCAAGGACTTAGACATCAAGGGTGGAGATAAGGAATTGTATTAGATATCAAGGGTGGGAGATTCTCTTCAAGTTGATCAAGCAGGACTCTTGCTAAAACTGAACTGGGCAGGCCAAGGACAGGGCCCTAGTTGAGAAGAGTGCTCAGAGGAGCCTGTCTGAAGCTTGGCGAGGAGGGAGTCTGGGTTTTTTCTATTTTTTTAATTCCTGTTCATCTACCACGTCTGCTCTCTTAAGGGTAAAGCACAAGATAAAATTTCTGGGAAGTAGTATGTTTGCATCATGCACTGCAAGGTATTGAATTATCTGTTTCTCTTCAACGGAAAGGTAAGAAGTCTGATTAAGAATGGCTGGTATTAAGCCAGGTGTGCTGGCTCACGCCTGTAATCCCAGCACTTTGGGAGGCCGAGGTGAGATGATTGCTTCAGTCTAGGAGTTTGAGAACAGCCTGGGCAACATGGTGAACCCCCATCTGCACAAAAAATACAAAAATTAGCTGGGTGTGGTGGCATTCACATGTAGTCCCAGCTACTTGGGAAGCCAAGGTGGGAGGATGGCTTGAATCCAGGAGGCGGAGGTTGCAATGAGCCGAGATTGTGCCACTTCACTCCAGCCTGGGCAACAGAGCCAGACCCTGTCTCAAAAAACAAAGAACAACAACAACAACAAACAAGCAAGCAAAAAAGCTGGTACTTACCATGCCTGTGCTATGTTCTGGAGCTCTTCCAAGCCTTATCTTTTTGATCCTCACTGTGGACAGGTGCTAGTATAGCATAGAGGCTAAACTTTGGGCATGACAGTGGTCCCTTAACGAGCTGCTTCACCCTGTGGTTTGGATTTTATGTACCTGTCCTCTTCCGTGCTGGAGAATATGCACCTTGATTCAGGACCCAAATCTCAGGCCCTTCCTGACACCATCACTGACACCTGGTTCACACCTTGTACCTGCTCTCCCAGGGGTCAGCCAGAGAGCTGAGTCCCCCCAACCCAGCCAGGGCCTAACTCTAAACACCAGATGGGTCTGTGATAATTATCTGTGTGTTTACACATTCTGCAATTTGCAAAGGCATTAGCCTTTTTGAGCCCTCTCTATCAGCTGATCTCATCAATATTTCAGAACTGTGTCAAAAAATAAAAATCAAAAGAGATGCTGGGCACCATGATCATCTACAAAAAAGTATTTGTTCATCCTGCACCCCATGTGGCTCAGTGGTGGCCGCTGCTATACCAAGTCATGCAGGATGCCCTACGGGGGGAGTTTACAATTAAGATCATATCCTGTGATGCTGAAAAGTTATTAAAAGAAGGACAGGGTGCTGGGGTGGAAAAAAAAACAAAAAACAAGAGAAATTGACAGGAAGATGATGTGTTTGCACTGTGTGCTCTGTGGGGTCAAATGCTCTGGGCCTTACTCCAACTGCCGAGAGGTTGGGATACACGGGGGGCAGAGGCCCATTTGGTGAGCTCCAGTCATCCTGGAGAGCAGCAAAAGGAGACTGAGAAGGTAAGGTAACAAAGGAGACAGGGAGGCCTTTTCCTCTCTGAAGAAGTGACATTCGAGCAAGGAGCTGAATGAGGCCAGGAGGGATTCCTGTGCATATTCTAACAGACAGTCCAGGCTTTCAGGCAGAGGAACAGCCAGTGAAGTGCTCCTGTGCCCATCTGTAGGTTGATGAGGCCCTCATTTTCCCATGGAATGCCCATGGGGTTGATGTGGCAGACAGAGCCTAGGATGACCCCCAGGAGGTCTCCAGCCCCTGGTGTCTATGCCCTTGTGTATTCCCTGCCCCTTGAGTGTGGGCAGGACCGGTGCCTCGCTTCTAACCAGTAGAGCACAGCAAAGGTGGTGGGAATGCCACTCCATGATTCTGTAATGTTACATGGCAATGGTGACGGGATCTAACTCCTGTGACCACATTACATCACACAAGGCTCCATCTTCCTAGAGTCACTTGTTCTCCCACTGGCCTTGAAGAAGCAAGTGGCCATTTTGTGAGAGCGCCGGTAGACAGGCCCACGTGGCATGAAATGTAGTTCTACTACCATGAGAAATGGAATTTTGCCAACAACCTGAATGAGCTTGGAAGCAGCCCTTCCCAGGTGGAACCTTCAGAGGAGATGATGAGATTGCAGCCCAGTCAATGCCTTGATTGCCGTCCAGTGAGACACTGGCGTGGAGAACCCAGCTAAGCCACACCTGGACTCCTGACCTACAGAACTGTGCAATCATAGATGGGTGTTGTCATGAGTGGCTGTGTTTTTGGTACCTTGTTACCCAGCAGTAGAGAACTAAGGCAGTTGGTATCCCAGGCAGTGGACACTTTCCTCTGCTCAGTTGTGAGGAAAACTGTCTGATGACATTTATTGAAACGGGGATCAGAAGGCTCCAAGTTCTGATCACAACCCAGAACTACGTCACAATCTTCATGGGACCTGGGTACTGTTGCCGTTGTGGGCCCCATCCTCCATTAAAGAAAACAGTAAAAATTGTTTTATGCCTGCTTTGGTATACAGACGAATACAGCTTTCCCTTCAACAATGCAGGGGTTAGAGGCACTGACCTCCTTCACAGTCAGAAATCCATGCATAACTTTTGACTTCCCAAACACTTACCTACTAATAGCTTACTATTCACTGGAAGCCTTACCAATAACATCGTTGATTAACATGTATTTTGTATATATATGTATACATAGTGCCTTCTTACAGTAAAGTAAGCTAGAGAAAAAAATGTTACTAAGAGAAGCATAAGGAAGAGAAAATAGATTGACTCTTTATTAAGTGGAAGTGAATCGTCATAAAGGTCTTTATTCTCATTGTTTTCATGTTGAATTGACTGAAGAAGAGGAAGAAGGGGAGGGGTAGGTTTTTGTGTCTCAAGGGTAGTGGTTTGTCTGTGAGTTTTTTTCTTTTTTTCTTTTCTTTTTTTTTTTTTTTTGAGACGGAGTCTTGCTCTATCGCCTAGGCTAGAGTGCAGTGGCGCTATCTCAGCTGACTACAACCTCCACCTCCCAGGTTCAAGCAATTCCCCTGCCTCAGCCTCCCAAGTAGCTGGGATTACAGGTGCCTGCCACCGTGCCCAGCTAATTTTTGCATTTTTAATAGAGATGGGGTTTCAACATGTTGGCCAGGCTGGTCTCGAACAACTTACCTCAGGTGATCCACCCGCCTCAGCCTCCCAAAGTGCTGGGATTACAGGCGTGAGCCACTGCACCATCCTGTCTGTTTTTTTTTTCAAACTGTTTACAAGTTGAAAAAAAACTCCAAGAAATTTTCCAATATATTTACTGTAAAAAAACTCACATGTAACTGGACCCATGCAGTTCAAAATTATATTGTTCTAGGGTCAACTGTATAATCCAGGGTTGGCTCATTATGACATACTTACTATTATATTCATTTATCTTCTGATTAAAAAAATAAAAATAAACACCTTTTCACAGGTCCCTAAAAGTATCTTGGGCCCCTGGTGTGAGCCTATGAGGTCTGATGGATAATCAGCTCCACCAGAACCTCCCTACCCTGTAGGCCACTTTGAAATTTTTGGTAGACTGAATTTGAGTAAATGAAGATGAGATGAGGACAGGATGAAGAAAGTCAAAAATGGGAAGAAGAGAAAGAAATGGAAAACATTCTATCTCAGTAAATATTTACTAAGGTTTTCATGGGGGTTAAATGCTGGAACCACAAGGATAAGGGTAGCTCAATTCTTGGCCCCAGGAATGTTCCACTTTAATAAAAGAGATGAGATAAAGACCTGGGAAATGATACATTAAGATAGGTGACAAGGGCCAAAAGGGAGAAAAGAAAATGAATCATTCGAGGAAGGAGAAGAGTCCACTTCCAGGATTGTGTGTTCATTTGCTTTTTGGTCTGTTCATTTATTTTGCAAACATTTATTGAGTTATAGGTCATGCATGGGAGTTAGAAACGTGTATAAGAAGTGGTGTCTGCCTTAGAGAAACTCATAAGCTAGTGTAGGAGACAAATTATTTTAATATGATTTGTTCAAGAAAGCTTCCTGGATGTGAAGCCTGGCTGTAGAGCAGATGTCTCGACCTCAGCACCATTGACATTTTGGGCCAGGTAGTTCTTTGCCGTGGGGTCTGTTCTGCGTATTATAGGATATTTAACAGCATCTACAGCCTCTAGTCACTGGATACCAGTAGTCCTTATCTTCGCCTTCCAGTTATGATAACCAAAAGTGCCCCTGGAAGGGTGAGGAAGGAGACCTGTCTTTGGTTAAGAACCATTAGTCTAGGATTGACTATGTAACCCAGGGTGAGTTATTTAATTTGTAGGTGCCTCCGTTTCCTTATCTATAAAATAAGGACAAAATTAGACCTATTTCACAGGCTTATTACAAGTATTAAGTGAGTTGATGTGTGTAATAAACTCAGAATATTGGTTGGCACATAGTAAGTGCTCAATAAATGTAAGTGGCAGCTGGCATCATTGTTGCAGGGAAGGGCTCTGACACATGATTTAGAATAGACCCAGAGCCTGTACTGCATGAAGATGTGGGTGCACAATATATGCATTGAGGAGCCTTGGGATATAAGACACACGCATGTTGATTGGATCTGTGAAGTCAGGGAAGGTTCCAGAAGGCCTTGATTGTCCAAGCAAGAAATCTTTCCCCTGAGTCAGGAGGTGGTGGGGATCATGAAAGTTTCTGAGACAGAATCAGAGACATGAACAGGTCTGACTCTGAAGCCTGTGTTTGTCCTGAGACACCAGACTGGAAATGGTCTTGTTCAGACTAAGCAGGAGACCCAAACTGACTATGGCCTTGCTCCTATACACTGTCAAGTCTTTCAAATGTAGACAACAAGCAAACAAACAGAAAACATTGAGGTTTCTGAGCTGTGTTTAGTGGAGAGTGGAGGTTTCTCAAGCATCCATACAGGAAAGCCCTTTTCCCTCCATTGGATCATCAGACAGGGGTTCAGCTAACAATTTCCTGTAAACCTAAACCGTGCAGTGCTGTAGCTCCACAGAAGGTAGATTTTCCGTTCCTCTGCCAAGAACAGATGAGTCAGAGTGTGGGGAGCCTCCCTCTGCCCCCTGGAATCTCCACTCTCTTAGTTCACAGAGTTAAGGGAAATGAATGTTATGGTTTACAACAGAAAAATCAGCCTCCAGGATGTGTTCTGGACTTAATTTTGCAAAAGAGAAGGTTAGGATGAAAAGGAGGCAGCATGCAAGGGGAGGTGAACAGGACATTCCAACCAGGAGCAGCATGTGCAAAGGCTGTGAGGCAAGAAAGGTTTTGGCATATTCAAAGAACTGGGAGAAGGCTAAAGTTGGCAGCAGCATAAGATGAGGCTGGAATTATTGCTATGATGCTACCTCAGAGGACGGCTTTGGGATGAAGGAAGGACAGAATTTGCTATCTCTTTAACCTTCTGGGAATTTAGAACAAGGAGGTTGCGGGGCTGTGGGTGAATTAGAATTACTTTCTTCTCACCTGATGTTATTAGTCAGGGTTCTCCAGAGGGACAGACCAATAGGATTTGCATATACAAAAGGGAGTTTATAAGGGAGAATTGGCTCACATGATTACAAGGTGAAGTCCCACAGTAGATCACCTGCAAGCTGGGAAAGAGAAGCTGGTAGTGGCTCAGTCTGAGTCCAAAAGCCTGAAAACCAGGGAAGCTGACAGTGTAGCCTTTAGTCAGTGACTGAAGACCTGAGAACCGCTGGCAAACAACCGGTGCGAGTCCCAGAGTCTAAAGGCCGAAGAACTTGGAGTCTGATGTCTAAGAACAAGAGGAGAAGAAGGAAATATCCAGCATATGAAAAAGAAGGGAGCCAGAAGACCCAGCAAAAAAGTTTATCTCACCTTCTACCTACTTTGTTCTAGCGATGCTGACAGCTGATTGGATGGTGCCCACCCACATTAATGGTGGGTTTTCTTCTCCCAGTCCACTGACTCAAACGTCAGTCTCCTCTGGCAACACCCTCACAGACACACCCAGTAACTATACTTTACCAACTATCTAGGCATCCAGCAATCCATTCAAGTTGACACCTAATATTAACCATCACATCAGATATTCTAAGATAATATAGTCCTTCTACCACGTGCTATCCACAATGCAGGAAACTCAGAAAAGGTTCGCTACAGGAGCAGTATTTTAGGATTCCTTCAGGTCCAGAGTGCCTTAAGTGTTGTCTGTTTTTGGGGAAGCATCTTGTAACACTTTCTAAATTCCTTCATTGGGTCACAATGGCCTCGACTATTTCCCCTGCTTTCCTTTGATTTATTTGCAAAAGCCAGAACCTGTTCTGGAAGCCTATCCTCAAGTCAATACCTTTGATTCTTTCAGACACATTTGGTAGGCAAGTCTCTTTTAAGCCTCCTGCCTTCTCACCACTGTCTATTAAAAACGGTTTGGACTTCCATGATTGTGTGGTTCTTTTAAGAATGAGGGTTTCATGTTCCCTACTTGCAATAAGAGCTGTAAGGCCAGATGTTCTAACTGGTTCTAGAATATTTTCCCAGAATGATAAAGTTGTCATTTAAGAATCATGTTATCAGAATGCACTTATTCAGATCGAGGTTTAATTCAAGGGAACAGTTTCCCTCTGAATTTCCCTGAGGGCAGGGACAATGTCCCCTGACTTCTTTTCTTCTGCCTCACTGCCCTAGAACAGCTGGAAGCATCTGTGACAATGGTCCTGAGAGAACTTCCTATGAATGACTTGGGATAACTTCTGAGTGAGATTAGATCATGTCCTAAGACTAAGCAACTCTGTAAGTTTGCATCCAAGCAGGACCCTTTTGGAAGTAGAACAAGGTGTTGTGAATAATTATTCTGGAATAACAGGCATAATCCAGGACTGTCTTGGGCAAATTGGGATGTTTAGTCACCCTCCATGTAAGTTACCCAAATCCTTGCCAGATGTTCCTAAATATAAGTTCCTGCTGCCTGCAGTGGTGGATAGCACCCTGGATTTGGAGACTGGAGACTTGGGGTCAAGACCCTACTCCTCCCACACCAGCAGCATGGCCTTTGATAAGTCAATGAGTTTCTCAAACTCTGTATCAACTTTTCTTCTAGAGAAAAATCTAGACGCATAATGGGTCCAAGAAGGGGAGGACCAGGGTGGGAGAGGAAATTAACTCTGCAAGTGTCCAGCAAACGGGGGAATATTCACAAGGGATAAGACGATGGGCAGTTATAAACCAGGGGTCACGACCTGTGATAACAGTGGGTATAGCAGAGTGCTGTGGAAGGCAGAGAAGAGACCCCTATGTCACCCGGGGAGGGGAACAGAGAGGAGTCATGGAGAGGGAGGTGTTGAGGAAGACTTTCTGGAGTTAGTGATCTATAAGCTAAGAACTGAAGAATGAATAGGAGATTCCTAGGAAAAGGGTCAGAGAAGAGAAAAGAGGAAGTGCAGGAAGTGCAAGACACAAGAGGGGGCAGAGAGGGCACAGGCCAGGCAGGCAGAAGAGAGCTTGGTATGTCTGATGAGCTGCAAGTAGCTGCGGCATTGAATGTGACCCTGTGGAAGGTTCTAGAACAATATGTGGGAAAATGCTCAAAAAGAGGCAGGCAGACCCACATCCCAAAGGGCTTTGAATGCCTCGTAAAGTAGGTTTGGATTTCACCCTGAGGGCAACAGGGAGCTTTGACATGTGTTCATGTCCATCTTCCCCAACAGCAGAAGAAAACTCCACAGTGGCAGGAACTTGCCCATCTTTTTCATCACAGTACTCTTGTTAGCCCTGTACCTGGTATACAGCAGGTGCTTACTAAATGTCTAAAGAATGAGTAGATTGAAGAGTATTTAAGAGGAAGCTTGCCTTTTAGATATATCACATCCGTGCAGAGCGGAGAATGGGTGTGAGAGTTGGGGACACAAAAGAAAGAATTCAGAAGACTGCCACCAAGAGCTGGCCTAGTGTAGGGTGGAGCAAATAGTCACCTCTTACCTTATGGACTTGCTAATTTAGAGGAGAAAATGTGCCTTGTTGAAGTCTGGAATTCACATAATAAAGATTTGGGTGGTAATGGAGTTACTCTGCAAAAGTACCTTATTCTTGGAAAGCACAGCAAAAAGGAAGCATGGAGAAATTCGGTTAGTTCTGTGGGTTGTTTTTTTTTTTTTTTTTTTGAAATCCCAACACAATGACTACTGAAGTAGATGGCGTGGTACACCCTGGAAAGCTTTGCTATAGAAAGAAGAAGAATCAGAACAGGGAAAAATTCTATACCAGGACTCTTAGCCACAAAAGAATGAGAAGATGTGCGGCTAACTACTTCAGGAATCATTCCTGAAGCATGAAAACTGGAGCGATTCAGGTTGAAACAGCATGTTTTTGAGTATGACAAAAAGGACGGGACAGAGTCAAGAGGGAAGTGGTAACCATTGTTCCTGGAGTTCCCAGACGGCATGTCCTTCGGTTATTTTATACTTTGCCCAAAGGCTTAGTAAGGAGAATCAGACATCCTACTTGAGGCACTACAGCGTGCAAAAGGGTTTTCAGTTTCCCACTGAGACCTTAAACTCAAGACTTTCTAAATGGCTTTGTTAGGGTCTTGTCTGATGGATGACGGTAAAACTTTGTTTATTCCGGCAAATTGGAGGCAAGTCAAGTCTGAATTATTGCCAAAGGCTGCATTGGGTAATTGTTTAAAATAAATTGTAAACACAGCCATTTGTTCAGTAATCTATCAGCTATTTATTGAGCACGTACTAAATGATAGCCTGATGCTGGGAACTGGGAATCAGGAAACAAAGTAGATACAACCTCTCTGCTGAGGAAGCTTGAGTCTGGTGTGAAGGAGAATCAATAATCAAATGACCCTCCAAATCAATCTTTAATTAAAAACTGATTTCATGCTACAAAGGAACAGTTCAGGAAGACAGGACATCATCAAGCAGGGACATTTAATAGAATTTAGGGGTGGGGCAGTGTTCAGGGAAGGCGGCTTCAATATGGTATTTGAGCTGCCACGTATGTGAACCCAGTTAACAGGCAGTGGAGGGTGAGCAATTAGAAGTCTGGCCACATCTGTCTCCATGAATAGATGAGACGTGGCTGGAAGCACAGGAATTATAAAATGCTTAAAAACATGTTTTGTTAAGCAAATTCAGTATACACATATTTTACATTGTTATTATTTTGCTTGGTTCAAGTTTCATTATCAGTTCCAAATTACTGACATCTGAATTAATGGTGCTATATTTATTAACTCAACCCTTTTATGTTGAACTCTTGATTACCTGGCATAGATCAGCCATAGGACCAGCTGTGCAGACTTGCAGAGATGAATAAAACATTTTTGGTGCCCTATGGAAGACAATGTCCTAATCCAGCAGCTGTAATGTACGTCAGTATTCCCCAAAACTTGAATTGGTTGAGTACCCACTGAACACTATTTTCCATAACTGGAAAGTAAGTAAAAATAATTATTATGAAAAAGAAATACTGTGTAACTACCTTCCTAACCAGCTGTGTTGCCTGTAAGAGACTTTCAGCCTAAGGCATATTCTCTATTTATTCAAAATTGAGATCAGATGTCTGTGCAAGAGAGTTATTAAAGGCCAGTGGGTGCCCAACTGAGTACCCAACGGATTCTTGTTATAATCAGGTTTGGAGGGTGATTCTTCTGATTGAATAGCTGACATCTGTAAAGTTGCAACTCTACAGAGTTGAAATTCCCAATATCACACCATCTATGCAGAAGTACTTAAAAGTACATCATGGTAGGACTTATATAGAGGTTCCAGGTAGGCCAGTGATATGGTTTGGCTGTGTCCCCACTCAAATCTCACCCTGAATTATAGTAATCCCCAGGTGTCAAGGGCAGGGCCAGGTGGGGATAATTGAATCATGGGATAAGTTTTCCCCATACTGTTCTTGTGGTAGTGAATAAGTCTCACGAGATCTGATGATTTTATAAATGGGAGTTCCGTGGCACAGGCTCTCTTGCCTGCCGTCATGTAAGACGTCACTTTGCTCTTCCTTCGCCTTCTGCCATGATTTTGAGGCCTCTCCAGCCACGTGGAATTGTGAATCGACTAAACCTCTCTTCTTTATGAATTACCCAGTCTCAGGTACGTCTTTATTCGCAGCATGAGAACAGACTAATACAACCAGTGATTATAAAGGTGGAGTTTATGGAAGAGGGAAGTGATAGGTAAGGATGGACAATCAGGTTAAGGCGTATTCAGATTTGGGCTGTATTGAAGGAGAATGGACCATGGTGGTAGCTGGGGTAGAGGGATTGGGGAGGATGGTGAGGGAAGTTCATTGGTGGCTTTTAGCGGCAAGTGACATCGTCAAAAGGAAAACTAATATTCTTTCACACGTGATTCCATGCTTCTGTATTAGAGTAAATAAAGTCTAGCTCCCGTTCCTCCAAGTCACGAAGGCTGCATGAGTAATATGTCTGTTAGAGTTTTTTGGATGCCAGCAGGAGAAACCAACTGCGGCTAACTTAACAGAATTGAATTTTCTTTTTTTTAAAGACAGAATCTCGCTCTGTTGCCCAGGCTCGAGTGCAATGGTGTGATCTCGGCTCACTGCAACCTCCACCTCCTGGGTTCAAGCAACTCTCAGCCTCAGCCTCCTGAGTAGCTGAGATTACAAGCACCTGTCACTCTGCCTGGCTAATGTTTTATATTTTTAGTAGAAATGGGGTTTCACCTTCTTAGCCAGGCTGGTCTTGAACTCCCGACCTCATGATCCCTTGGAAGAATATGCAGTAGCTCACAGAGCAGCAGAGTATCTTCAACTACATGCGTCCCTTGTGTTCACACTGCCAGAAGAGAGCTCTGAGGGGCTCCCCTCCAGACGAGGGGAGGCTGGGGGCTCTAGATTGACAGTGCCGTCAAGGCTTTTTGCCCCAGGGGAAGACAGTACCTTTTGATTGGAAAACCGAAGTACTGTTACCAGAATAGGCACTGTCAACCGGTGTCTACCTTAATTAACCAGCAAACTTTGACCAGTCTGATAGCCAACCCAGGTCACTCTGCTGCAGCCTCTCAGACCTGGGTAAGATGGACCCCTACTTGGAGCCCATGCTGTAGAGGGGCCCATTAAGCTGAACCACCAAAACGCAGACTTGGCTTGTTTGTTTGTTTGCTTTGTTATTGTAAGGAAGCATTTTGGATGTTTCGCACCCATTTGAGCTGATGGGCATTGTGGACAGGAGGCAGGAAAGCTGAATGGGACTTCCTGGGCCAGACAGTGTGCACCTGAGAGCACGAGCAAGGGGCATGGGTGAGGAAACAGTCAGAGGCCCTGCCTGGCAAACATGGACAATGCTGGTGCTTTTGTGTAAGGTTGACTGTGCTTCTCCCTCCCTGCTGCTTGGTGGTGTAGTCTGGGAAGTGGAAATCCTGAGTCAGTGGAGGGGAACCTGCATATCCTGGGGCTTGTCCAGGCCAGTCCCCACCCAAGGTCCAGTTGCCCCCAGGAGTCTTGTCCCGGCAAATCCTTACTACTACTCAGACCACGAGTGGCCAGTAAGCAGAAAACAGGGTCCTTCAGCCTCCTGGTCAAGAGGCTGGGTTCTGGGGAACAGGCTTTGGGGCCCTGGGTATACCTAGATGGTAACTTTTAAATATTTAGATGTGGGTATGTGGGGCTCTGTTTGTACTCTTGTTCTAGGTTGTGCAAATGTTATGGGGAGACCTCTGACAACACAACACCTTGGGTAGAATTTCATCCAATGTTGCAGAGCTCTCACCAGGGGAATCCGTTCAGGCTTGCCCTCAGCATTGATAACATGATAAAGCTCATTCAAGACACATGAATGGCAAAGGAACAGGAGTTTTGGAGGAAATGGGTTGGGGTGAATTTTGCTGGTATAATTCCAAAACCTTAGAACAGTAGGCATAAAGCTTTCACGGTAACACACACGTGAAAACAAGACAAGAACAGGAAGCACAAACACTGCGTTAGGGTAAAAGAGGCTAATGCATTTTGAAACAGGCCCTGCCAAAAAGATTGCTCACCTTTGAAAGCTAAAAGCATAATTTGAATGTTTTGTTTTGTTTTCCTATATTTCTAAGCATGCATAAGCTACCCACTCTTACTCTAAAATCTTGGGCCAAATCAGAAATGCATTAAAAAAAGCCCCCAAAGGAAAACTTCAAACAGCACATAAGAGTGGATATCTGATCTTCCAATTACTTCAGCAGGTTCCAATCCCGGCATCTAATCCACACGCTTCTGAACTTGCTCCAATCGATATATAAGGGGCGGGCCTGGCATTTTCCTCTCCGTGTGCATCTTTGTTGTAAATAAGCTAGTGACTGATCTCAAAGCAGAAAGGGAAGGGAGCTTTGGTTTCTTTCTTTTAAGAATTATATTGAATATAGATATATATTAAGTTTATGTATATATAATATATAAAATACATAATATATAATATATATTGTATTAATATAATACAATATATATATTCAATAACTTTTAGGGTACAGGTAGTTTTGGCTACATGGATGAATTGTATGGTGATAAAGTCTGCAATTTTAGTGTATCTGTCACCGGCGTAGTATACATTGTATCCAATATGTAGTGTTTTTTTTGGTTTTGTTTTATTTTTAATCCCTTATCTTCCTTCTGGCTTCTGAATCGCCACTGTCCATTATACCACTCCGTATGCCTTTGCTACCCAGCTTGGGTCCCACCTATAAGTGAGAACATACAGTTTTTGGTTTTCCATTCCTGAGTTACTTCACTTAGAATAACGGCCTCCAGCTACATCCAAGTTGCTACAAAAGACATTATTTCATTCTCTTTATGGCTGAGTAGTATTCTGTGATGTATATTTTCTTTATCTCTTCATCAGTTGATGGGCCCTTAGGTTGGTTCCATATCTTTGCAATTGCGAATTGTGCTGTGGTAGACATACCTGTGCAGGTGTCTTTGGGATATAATGACTTCTTTTCCTTTGGGTGAATGCTAAGCGGTGGGATTGCTGGATCGAATGGTAGATCTACTTTTGGTTCTTTGAGAAATCTCCACACCGTTGGGAAAGGAGAATTCAATCTCCTTGAATCTGAATTCCTGTTGAATCTCGTTCTCACTTCTTGGGGTAGAGGGTTGGTTAGTGCCTTTCACTCTGTGATGACAGGACATCACTTCCCTTTTCTAGGCAGGAGAACAGTCTGTTCATTTTATGGTTAGAACGTGCTTTTAGTCCCTTAACCACCAGAGAAAACCCTCAGTTGTATAAAGGATCAAAGCTGTGGTTCATTTGCCCTGAAGTTGCCGCCCTCTGTTGGTTTCCAGAGCTGGAAGATGATAGAACTGCCAGGCTCTTTGGTATGGTATCAGTAATCACTAGGTAGGAACTTTATGGCTCTTCCCTGTAACCTCCTTTCTGGTTGATAAGTTACAGGATAGAAGGTTGCATACCAAATTCTGCCATCTATACACAAATGCCTTAGCGCTCAGGCACAGAAACAGTGGAGAACCTGTATCCATTAGCTCAGCAAAATCCCCGCCCTCTGTCCTTATGTGTTCCTGACAAGAACCTTGCCTCAGTTTCCCTCTTAGACTGGAGAAGCCATAATTTGGCTCAGCTTAAATGTCACTTTCTCTGAAACGTCTTCCTTGGCTACCCTATCTCAAGTTGCTCCCTTTCCCCCAAACTCAGTTGCTGTGCGACTGTCATACTGCCCAGTTCTGTTTCCTCTGTATCACAAATCCCTATCTAGTATTACTTATTTACCCAGTTTTTTCCCCGACTCCTCTCTCTTCCTCCTGCCACCACCCCCGCCCCCCACAAATAATGTAAGATCTATGACCACAGGGGCCTTGTCTGTCTTGCCCACGGCTGTCTCCCCATAGCCTAGCACAGTGCCTGGCCCGTGATAGCCTCTGAGTCTGTGTTTGTTGAATAAATGAAGGAACCTTTTCATGTTCTTCCCCTTTGCTGGTTTTACTGCTTAGGTATGACGTAGAATGGGAAACTTTCCCCCTCCTTTGGGAAGAGAGATGAGTGATGTTTTAGCTGTACTGCTGGAGAGACTAAAGCTTTGAAGTTATTTCATGATGTTGCCTACAACTGGAGAAATAGAACCATAGATTTCCAACCAGCCCCTACCCCAGATGGTGAAATCCACAAAGCTGGTATTATCTGTGTTTGTGACCCCTCCTAGACTGTGGGGAGGATGGGCATGGGCTTATTTATGTTTATATTTCCAGTGCCTGGTGCCTTGTGCTACTCTGTAAACATTTGTTGAATGGTTTTGCTGCTTCCACCTTTCTGTCTGTCCCCCACCCCATACTGCTCCCTGGATTAGTCCCACTGTGTTTCCAGGACGCTTTTGATTGACAGAATCCAATTCCGGCTTGCTAAGGAATAAAGAAAAGGGGGAAGGGTGAATTAGTTAAGAACTTTGAAAGTTCTGGGGCAACCACAGCTGATCCAGGGCTCCCACGATGTCATTGGGACTTGGTTTGGCCTCATTTCAGTCTCTCTGTGCCAGTTCCTCATTCAGGCAGACTCACCCCATGTGGTGGCTCCCAGCATCGTCCTCACAGTCAACAACCCCAGCAGAAAGAGAGGTTTTTATTCCTTAGTGTTGCAGGAAAATTGTCTGGAATTGGCCTAAATTGTGACACACTCATTCCTGAATCAGCCCTTTTCAGAGCCAGAATGCTCTGACTGGCCAAGCCTGGATAGTGTGCCAACTCCTGGATCTAGGGGTGGGTGGAGCCCACCTTAACTGCCGGCAAGAGAGTGAGGGAGGGGTGTTGATGTTCCCCCCCAACAATTGAGGTGTAATTTCCAAACCTATTGATACAGAAACAAACAAACTTACCGCAAAGTAGACTTCTGGTCTACCAACCACCGCATTAAACTTAGAGACAAGGGTATCCCTATCTTGTCCAATCAGTGAATGTGTGTGATGATCTTTTGAAAGAAACAACCTCTTCCTGTACAAGGAAGTTTAAATGTTACTGATGCTTGCTAGAGATAGTTTTTTATTTGTTTCTTACCTTGTGGGCTCCAAGCCCCAGTTAGAAAAATACCTGGTAAGCTGTCTTTGAATCACCTGGGGGCACTTTTAAAAATATAGATTCTCAAACTATGCCCCCAAAGAGTTTTTAAAAAGTCTGCAGTGGGGCCAGGGATATGCATTAAAAAAATCTCGTCAGGGGATTCTACTATGAAGCCAGGCCAGAAAACCATTGGCCTAATCCATTGGTGATGCTTACATTGAATTTTGGGGGCTTAGTAGGGTGCAGAGGCAGTATCATGGCTGCCTAGTGGGAGAGAAATTTGCGCCCTTCAAGGACTTTCATTGCCCTTCCAATCCTGTTACAATTGCAGCTGTCTTTTCCGCACTACAGAGAGCAAGACTTGCTCTGAACTTACTCTTCAAGTTTTTGTGTCTGACCAGAAATCAGGAAGTGAGAAGTTGTTGAGTGCTCTCTCTCTTTTTTTTTTTTTTTTTTTTTTTTGAGACGGAGTCTTGCCTGTCACCCAGGCCTGGAGTGCAGTGGCACCATCTCAGCTTACTGCAGCCTCTGCCTCCCGAGTTCAAGCAATTCTCCTGCCTCAGCCTCCTGAGTAGCTGAGACTACAGGTGCCGTGCCACCACGCCTGGGTAATTTTTGTATTTTTAGTAGAGATGGGGGTATCACCATATTGGCCAGGCTGGTCTTGAACTCCTGACCTCATGATGTGCCCGCCTGGGCCTCCCAAAGTGCTGGGATTACAGGCATGAGCTACCGTGCCTGGCCAGTTGTTGAGTTGTCAAGCAAGGTCTTCATCTCATTGTTCACTAATGGTTTTCATTATTGACCCAGGAGCTAATTTGGGGAAAGAGAGCAGGATGGAACCTGGTGAGTGGGTCTGTAGCTGCATTACACTGTGCATTTTCATCAGTCGAGTGTGAGGAGGGGCTGCTTGTCCCTTGGGCGTGCCACGTAGAGCAATTACACAATGTGGGTAGCAGGGTGCCACGTGAAAAGTGCTCATTCTGGAATGATACCTTCTACACAACCACGATTATCAAGTTGGGGAGGAGAGTGAGAGGCCTTGCAAGCTGAATTTCACGCACCATGCACTGGGACTCTGAAAGCTTTCACTCAAGCTATAAAAGTAAGACCTGTTTACTTCCAAACCCCCGTGTAATTACAAATACCAACTCATCTTTTCTGTACAAATAAACTCAAATGATAGTGATCTGTTATTTGGGGCCATGTCTGTGTTACCAGGAAGATTTAGCTGGCTTTCTGAAATGCCGCAGACCTAATTGCAACCAAGGGAAATGTTGAAAGCCTCATATTTTCGGCTTAGCATACTCATCTTTTTTTAATCTCTTATTTTTATTTCTGAACAATGTTTCTTGGATTTCATGAAGGACAGGGGCTATTTTGGAGGAAGGGAGGGAAACCCTTTCAAGTTTTGCTATCACTGGATGTTTATTCCTTATCAACCACAAGACAAGGCCATCCTAGGAGAAAGCTGGGAGCTACATGGGTGTTGCTGTTTCCTGTTGATCCTTGCAGGTGTTTAAGAACAGAGGGAGGAGACCAGGCGTGGTGGCTGATACCTGTAATCCCAGCACTTTGGGAGGCTGAGGCTGGCGGATCATGAGGTCAGGAGATTGAGACCATCTTGACCAACACGGTGAAACCCTGTCTCCTCCTAAAATATAAAAAATTAGCCCATCGTGGTGGCGTGTGCCTGTAGTCACAGGTACTTGGGAGGCTAAGGCAGGAGAATTGCTTGAACCTGAGAGGCGGAGGTTGCGGTGAGCCGAGATCGCACCACTGCACTCCAGCCTGGCGACAGTGCAAGACTGTCTCAAAAAGAAAAAAAAGTAAATAAATAAATAAATTAAAAATAAGAGGGAGGAGACAAGGTATGAAAATTAAAGGGAGGTGGAGGGATTAAGGTTTTTAAAATTATTTACTTATTTTGAAATGTGAGCAAAAACTACGCCTTCTTATTTATTGCAAAAACAGCCTTATATTTGTAAGGAATTTCACAAATCCACTGATACATACAGAAAAGAAAATCATTCCAGTACACCCTAATCAGAAAGATATCAGAAATTCAGTAGTGGTGAAATAACAGTCTTGACTTGCAAGAATAATTTGAAGGCAGACAAGCAGCGCAGATTTAAATAGGAAAGACGTTTGGGTTTAGCGATGAGGATTTATGTGATGCTTCTTTCCTGTCCCACTGTAAACAAGTCATTTCTACAGTGCTGTGGCCACCATTATTGATGAGAGAAATAATGTCTGACATTAAACATCTTAAAGAATCGGGAACTCACCATATATGCCTGCTTATTCAAAAGGTGACACTTTTGTACATGTGTGGCTTTCAAGGTTGTGAGCTACACATATTCTTTTAAAGCATTTGGCTAATAGTACCCAAGTGTTACTGAACTGTGTTTGATTCACCTAAATCATAAAAACAGCCACAGACCGTGCCTTATCTGAATGTTACAGATACTCACATTGAGGTATCGTCATTCCATTGCACAGCAGAGAGTGGAAGGACAGAGAGGTTAAGAAAGCTGCCCAGGGTGTCACATCAAGTAGGTGGTTGAGTTAGGATCCAACACTGAGAATCCCTGACTGCAGCCCTTCGGTAATTCTGTTTCGCTGGGCTGATTGTCACAGGCATAAACCCCATCTGTGGATGAAACCTAGGATTCTTTTTACTCCCAGAGCTGGATTGAAGCCCATATGTACAATCATATAGTAAAGGAAGGGGTCAAGCACAAGACAGCTATGGGAAAGGGACTCAGGACACAGAGTTTAGCTGCAGATGTCACTCTTGCCTGCATTTAAATGGACCCAAACTGGGATTCAAGGTATGTTTGGGGAACTAGTAGCTCTCTTCTATGTTTCTGACCCTGTGGACCCCCGATATCTTTGCTTTAATCACCTTGGTCTGGAGTCTGGTGGGGGACTGTTTGGCTGGATGAAGGAACAGAGAGTTCTAGGGACAGGCACAAGAGCATGCCCTCTTGAGCTTTGCCCGATCTCGTAGGTTCCAAGAGTACAAAGGGGTGCTACAGTCAGAAACAAACAGAGCTCTTTCCATGACAGATTTTGTGTGGTTCTGCAAACATGCTTTGGGGGCCCAGATGACCAGGGATTGTTCAATGTGTATTTGTGTAGAGAGGATGCCCTCCCACTTCTGCATGGAACTCAGCATCCTGTCGGCATTGTGAGGGCTGGCAGCTCTGGGAAGATGGGGGCAGCATCCTCACTTGGACATGGTGTGTCCTCAGCAGGTTCGGGTGTGTCCCTAGCGGGCACCTCCTGCAGCAAACTCTCCCAAGGAGCTCTGGTGGAAGGGCATGAAGGACGTGGTGCTTAGCACAGGTCAGGCAGCCTTTGTCAATTCCCAGAACTCCTTGTGGTGAGGGAAGGGTGCTTGGCAAGAGCTGGCGGTTCTGCCTGAGTAGGTGGAAACAGCCCACTAAGGAAACCTGAGCTGCAAGAATTCTGCTCCTCCCAACTGCAAGGCGTGGAGACCCTCAGGATCTACCTGAGTTTCTATTTCATCAGTCATGTTTGTAATATCAGGTGGCTCTCGGTTTAGGGTAAGTATCAAGAATGCAGAATTTCACGTGGAACCATCTGGACTGAAATACTATCCCAGCAAGTTCTAACTTTGCTAACTTAAGTAATTTGATCTCTTCATGCCTCTGTATCCTCACCTGTGAAGTGGGGATGATGGTGACAGATGGTGATGACGGATGAGGATGGTGATGGTGATGATGACGATATTTACGTTATAAAGTTGTCTTTTTGCACAGGGCCTAGTGCGGTGAGTGTTCAGTTGATGTGATCTTATTGTACATTAAATGCCATTTAGTGTTTTTAGTTTTGTGTTGTGTTTTTGCTTCTCCAATTTGCTAGGGCTTTTTCATCTAGGACTAGGAGGACTTGGTTCTGAGTCAAGAGAGAGCAAGCCCCAGCTGTGGTGCACCTTCATCTGTTTCTTCCGGGGCCTCGGAAGGATGGTAATGACTCCATGTTGACTGGGGATTTCACCACTTACCAAGGGGGATGGCATGGGTAAGACCTCTCCAACACTCTGTGCCTCCACCTACCTAGAAAGGGGGCTAATAATACTGATCTCCTAGGGTTGTAATGAATATCCACTGTGGGAAAAATGTGTGTGAAACATTTTGCAATAATAATTATGAAAGCCCTGGTATCCTTTCACTGGTGAGAGATGGCCCAGGAAAACAGAACGAGTGTGCACACCTAAGTCAGACTGACCCAGGTTTGAGTCCTAGCTTTAGTTCTAGCTGCGTGACCCATGACAGGTTGCTTAATCACTCTGGAGTTCAGCTTTCCTCTCCTGTAAACTGGAACAATGACACCTCCCTCCTGCGATATGTAAGGGCAAAATGAGATCATGTGTGTTTTATGTCTGGCACTAGGGACGCCCAGACATACTTTCTCCTCACCTACTAATTCAGACACCTGCTTGCCTTTTGGAATTTACTACCACTGAGAAAAAAAATTGTAGATTCTAGAGGCCATTTACCTACTCTGCCGATCCCACTGATGGGAGTCTTTTAAAATCAGGGCTGGTTCTGAGTCTATAAAAGTTACTCTTCTTCAGGTCATGGTAGAAGGAGCTAAAACATAGTGAATGATGGCGGCGTAAGGCAATGGAGAGGAATGCACATCCCACCCAAGGCACCTGTGATCAGCTTTGCAATTGAATGCAGCAAGAACTGCGTTTGAGAAAGAAAGAGAAGAAAGAGGCTATCAATATTTATATTGCTTTCTGAAATCTGAGAACCCAAGACAGTGAGTACGCAGAGATAGAAACAAGAAAGATTAACCTTGTGTATGTCAGGAGAGCTGAAGAATTCAACAGTGGTCACAGACTCTAGTGTACCAGGAATAAATGCATGCAGGGAGCTACATGGAATTGGGAACAGAAGACATTCAAGCTCTTTCCTATTTTATTTCATTTTATTATTTTATCTATCTTTAAAACAATTTTTATTATACTTTAAGTTCCCGGGGTACATGTGTAGAATGTGCAGGTTTGTTACACAGGTATACACATGCCATGGTGGTGGTTTGCTGCACCTATCAACCCGTCATCTATGTTAGGTATTTCTCCTAATGCTATCCCTTCTCTAGCCCCCCACCCCCGACAGGCCCCGGTGTGTGATGTTCCCCTCCCTGTGTCCATGTGTTCTCATTGTTCAGCTCCCACTTACGAGTGAGAACATGCGGTGTTTGATTAGAAAATCAGAAGCTCTTGTGTTAGTTTGCTGAGAACGATGATTTCCAGCTTCATCCATGTCCCTGCAAAGGACAGGAACTCATCTGTTTTTATTGGCTGCATAGTATTCCGTGGTGTGTATGTGCCATGTTTTCTTTATCCAGTCTGCCACTGATGGACATGTGGGTTGGTTCCAAGTCTTTGTTATTGTGGGAAGTGCCATAATAAACATACGTGTGCATGTGTCTTTCCAGTGGAATGATTTAAAATCCTTTGGGTATATACCCAGTAATGGGATTGCTGGGTCAAATGGTATTTCTGGTTTTATCTTTTATCTGTCTGTCTTGGTGAACATTCTGGAAATAGAACAAAATATTTCTGCTGGTCCAGTCCAGGCCTCAGGCTGCTGCTCTGTCTCAAACTACACATCCCTGACATTTGCAGGGCCCTGGACAATAGTACAAAGGAAGGTTCACACACTATATGTCTAAATATGTGAGAATTGTCAACTCAGCTAACAGACTGCTAAGTGAAGTATGTTCCATTCCCCTACCTCACAAATGCACCTGGAAAGCCAGGTTTGAACACAGGAGTCTGAACTCCACAATAGTCTGTGCTCATGGCTACTGGGGAAGCCCGTCTTTGGTTCCCAGCCTCTTTCTTCAACCCTGACTCTGTGCCACCTCACAAAGAGCCCCTCCCCACCAACATACCTGTGGATATCCTAACCTCCATGCCCAAGATCTGTCTACATCCTCTGCAAACCAGAACCCCTTGACCATCCCGGGCTGAGAGGTGGACACACATCAGCAATGGGACCCTCTCCTGGGGATGGACCTGGGGAAAAGCCTGTCCCAGTCTTAGAAGAAGGTTTGGGGTCGTTTGACAGAAATTCTGGGGTCCTGGGTACTTAGAGGTCTGGACAGCTGTGGGAGGGTGCAGGGATAGTTGGCAGGGGGGCACATCTGGGAGGGAACTAGAGCAGGGCCCTCTACAGAGGGCAACCTAGGACAGGGGACCTTCTAGCCCAGGTCTAAGGGCAGAACTGGTCTGAAGTGTATCTGAGGGCTTTTAAGCATTAATGAGGTGTCAAAAAGAATCCTAATTGCATACGTTTTTATTAGCAATGGATTGAGATGCAGGGACTTGGGTTCCAAGCCTGCCTCTGCCCATTACCTACTCCGTGTCTTAGGGACAAATTGCTTCTCTCTGGGCCTCGATTTTATCGTCAATGAAATAAAGGTGTTGGACCAGGTCATCTGTAATTTCCTTTTCCACCCTCTAAGTGAAATGTGTTTGCTTTCATTCGTGTCGACTCATGTTGAACTTTGATTTTGTGCAGAAGTTAGGAGAGGAAGTAATTTTAGATCTGTGATTTATTTCTCATTTGAGAACAGTTTCCCTGTGTTTTTGGTCACTGAAGGAAAAAAAAAGAAGAGGGGGTGAGGGGGCTGCCAGGAATGAAATAGTTGGCTCATATTGCTAATTATTTGTATTAAGTGGTTGTATAATGGGAAATTTGAATATAAATATTTGGTCTTTTTAGTGTAACATTTACCCATGAGAATTACAAAAATCCTCAGTGCAATCAGAGTTCATTTAAATGTTAATTTTAATTTTTATTTACCACTCGGTCTTGGTGCTGAAATATACATAAGTTAAAGCAACTGCAATGGAGGTTCCTTCTGCCGCCTCTGGCAGAACTCACTCTTGTGCTAATGGTTGTTTCCCGTGATTTATTTCTCCTGTGGATCACCTTTGTTGCAAGAGAGGAGAAAATGAATTTCTTTAGAAGGTGTATTAATCTACCTCAGCACACATCAAGGTGCAAAAAATAAAACAGCAGAAGCACACTCCTTGGGAACAAAGGAGCAGTACAGATAAGGGGTTGGCATGGAACAGAAAGGGGGCAGAAGACATTTTGTTACTTTAAAATAAGCTGATGTGGGCAGACTTTTAAAAAAGTCACCCAGATTTGTTTGTTTGTTTGTTTGTTTGTTTTTTGAGACGGAGTCTCTCTCTGTCGCCCAGGCTGGAGTGCAGCGGCCGGATCTCGGCTCACTGCAAGCTCCGCCTCCCGGGTTTACGCCATTCTCCTGCCTCAGCCTCCCGAGTAGCTGAGACTACAGGCGCCCGCCACCTCGCCCGGCTAGTTTTTTGTATTTTTTTTAAGTAGAGACGGGGTTTCACCGTGTTAGCCAGGATGGTCTCGATCTCCTGACCTCGTGATCCGCCCGTCTCGGCCTCCCAAAGTGCTGGGATTACAGGCTTGAGCCACCGCGCCCAGCCATAAGACCAAATTTTTGTACTTGTGCATGCTTAGAACAAAAATGCAGTTCCTTGAAAAACGATTGTTTTGCTCCTTCCCGGGGAAAGCCATCCTGTTCTGAAGCCACCTACCCAAGACAGTCTGCACCAGGGAGAGCAGCGACACTTGGGCTGAATAGTTCTTTGCTGTGGGGCTGCCTTGTGCACTGTAGGATGTTTAGTAGCATCCTTGGCCTCTGCCCACCAGACGTCAGTGGCACCCTGTTATGAGTTGAACTGTGTCCCCACCCCCCGAAACTCATATGGGAAAGTTCTAACCCCTAGGACCTCGGAATGTGACCTTATTTAGAAAGAGGTCTCTTGCAGATGTAAACAATTAAGATGAGGTCATTAGGGTGGGATTTATATGAAAGGGAAATGTAGGCTGGACGTGGTGGCTCATGTTTGTGCAGGTGGATCCGCCGAGACGGGCGGATCACGAGGTCCAGGAGATTGAGACCATCCTGGCTAACACGGTGAAGCCCCATCTCTACTGAAAATACAAAAAATTAGCCGGGTGTGGTGGCACATACCTGTAGTCCCAGCTACTTGGGAGGCTGAGACAGGAGAATGGCGTGAACCCGGGAGGCGGAGCTTGCAGTGAGCTGAGATTGTGCCACTGCACTCCAGCCTGGGTGACAGATTGAGACTCCATCTTAAAAAAAAAAAAAAAAAAGGGAAATGGAGACAGGTCAGCACACTGGAAGAACACCACGTGAAGAGAGATGAAAGTAGAGATCAGGGTGATATATCTACAAGCCAAGGAGCGCTGAAGATTGCCAGAAGCTAGGGGAGAGCAAGGAGCAGATTCTCCCTCACAGTTCAGAAGGAACCACCTGTGCCAACACCCTGATCTCAGACTTCCAGCCTCCAGAACTGTGAGACAATAAATTCCGATTGTTTAAGCCACCTAGTTTGTGGTACTTGGTTAGGAGAGCCCTAGCAAACTAGTTCACATCTCTAGTGGTGACTACCCAAAATGTCTCCAGATATGGCCAAATGTCCTCTGCAGGGCAAAATGACCCCTGCTTGAGAACCACTGTTGTGCATATTACCGACGGCTGCTTTCACCTGACCCCAGTGGAATTCAGTAATTGGGACAGAGTTTGGCCTGCAAAGCCTAAAATATTTATCATCTGACCCTTTCTATAAAAAGTTTGCAGACTCTTGCTCTCAACTCTCCCATGGTGCACTGTGAGCTGGCTGTGGGGCCCTGAGGAACACTAAATTCTGCAGAATCAACCCATGAATGACTGAGAATGGAACTAAAGATGCGAGGTGAGGATGCCGTTGTGCAGAGGAGGACTGTCGCTTGCCCTGGGTTGCACGGCTGACCAGTGGTGTGATTGATTCATACACACATTCATACCTCATTTTACTTCCTGATTGCTCTTCATCTGTCTTGCCTGGACTGGGTCTCTCTTGACCAGTTGCTTCCTTGGGCCACCTTGTGATTGCCAGGAAGGTTCTCAGTTTCCCAGATCTCATCCTCTGTGTTACATGGGGCTTTAGGCTGTCCCCCTGTGGACTTTGTTCTTGGCAGTTCTTTGATCCCAGGTGTTCGTTCTGCCATTGGCTTGCCACTGTCACCGTCCATAGAGTGCCAAGGTGCTGTTGGTGGGAATCTTCTCTTCTAAAAATGTCTTCTGCAAAAAATGCCTGTAAAGGGCTGTCCCCACGGTTGAGTGGTGAAAGGGGTTTTTCTAGATGCCTTTGACTTTGGGAAGGCAAAGAAGACACCCTTAAAATGGGTGCTGCTGCAAAAAACTTACACGTTACTCAAAAGATCTTTCTTCAGCAGCATTTCCTGGCCCTCTCTGGCCCTCAGCCCCCTGATCACGGCAGCAGCAGTCATTTAAAACTGTCCACCATTCAATTGGGGTTGAATTGCTTTTTCAGACCCAGAAGACGGACCTTGTATTGATTCCTTCAGGCTCTGCGGTGATAATGGAAACTTTGAAGAGGAAAAGGAAACCAAAAGATAGTGTAGATCATGGTTTTGGGTTAATTTATATTTCCCAAAAAGCTATGTTGAAATCCTAAGCCCTGGTACCTGTGAATGTGATCTTATTTAGGAACATAATCTTTGCAGATGAAATCTAAGTTAAAAAGAGGTCACCGGGGCGGGGATATGGCTGGTGTTCTTACATGGAGAGAAGACACACCAAGACCGACACACAGGGAGAAGGCCACGTGACAAGGGAGGCGGGGGCTGGAGTGACGCATCTCCAAGCCAGGGAATGCCAAGAGTTGCTGGCAGCCACTTGCCATGGGGAGAAAGATGTGGAATTGCTATTCTCTGGGAGGCCCCGAGAAAGAAGCAACTCTGCTGACATTTTGATTTTGGACTTCTCTTCTCCAAGACTGAGAGACAATAGATTTATGTTATTTTAAGCCAGTTGTGGTGATCTGTTATGGCGGCCCTAGAAAAGACGCATGATCATTAAAGGGTTCATGTATTTTTACATCTTCTGTATTTTTACTTCTCCACGTGGTTAAGCAATCAAATGGTTTTGGGGTCAGGACACATTGCTGGCACTGATGAGCTGATGTACACTCTTGCCACTCCCCAACCTCTTTCTTCCTAGCAGTTATCGTTGTTCATAACTATACATGCGCCTGTGTAATTATTTGAGTGTCTGCTTGTCCCACCAGATCCAAACTCCATCCACGGCATTCAGCATAGTGATTGGTAGCAACAGGCATTTAATAAGTATTTTGTTGAGAGACCTTGAGCAAATCATCTATCATTTCTGAACTTCAGTTTCCCTATCTTAAAAACAGAAATATTAATGGTGCTGTAAGAGAGGGACCAAATATGTCTTAGTCCATTTGGGCTGCTATAACTAACATAAACTGGGGGAACTTATAAACAGCATAAACATATTTCTCACTGCTCTGGAGGCTGGGAAGTCCAGAGTTGGAACACTAGCAGATTGAGTGTCTGGTGAGGGCCAGCTTCCTGGTTCATAGATGGCGCCTTCTCATCATGTCCTCACAGGAAGGAAGGGGCAAGAGTGCAGTGGTGCGATCTTAGCTCACTGCAACCTGTGCCTCCTGGGTTCAAACAATTCTCCTGCTTCAACCTCCCTGGTAGCTGGGATTACAGGCATGTGCCACCACACCTGGCTAATTTTTGTATTTTTAGTAGAGATGGGATTTCTCCATGTTGGACAGGCTGGTCTTGAACTCCTGACCTCAAGGTGATCTGCCTGCCTCGGCCTACCAAAGTGCTAGGATTACAGGCGTGAGCCACCACGCCTGACCTCTGGGGTCTCTCTTATAAGGGCACTGGGTTAGTCCATTTTGCCTTGCTGTAAAGGAATACCTCAGACTGGGTAATTTATAAAGAAAAGAGGTTCATTTGGCTCACGATTCTGCGGGCCGTACAGGCATGGCACCAGCATCTGCTTGGTTTCTGGTGAGGGCCTCAGGAAGTGTCAACTCATGGCAGAAGGCAGAGAGGGAACAGGTGTCACGTGGCAAGAGAGGGAGCAAGAGAGAGCAGGGAGGTGCCAGCCTCTTTAACTGTTTTCACCTTTAGAAAACAAAGTGCAGCTTGCTGCTGGCACTCGTTTAATTTTACGTAAACAAGCTCTTTGAGGCTGAAGCAAATCTGACTTTCAATGTGAAAATAAAAGATAAAAACCATTCTTGCAGTTATTTCTTAACAGAACTCACGTCAGAATCATCTGAATCATCAGAATCGTCTATTTTGGAAAAAATCAGACTCATCAAATGAATCTTCGGCCAGCAACTGTTCCAGAGCGTTGTTAACATCACGTGTAGGAATGCTACGTGTTCTAGGATTTGACATTTTCAGTGGTTGAGAATTACTATATTTTGTAAATGGAAATACCGGTACTGAAACCAGAATGCTAGAAACAGAATGATGTCTTTTGCTTCCAAAGTCGATATACTCACAGCAAAGCAAAAATAATAATAAAAGCGAGCTATTTCGTGGGAAAGTTATCTCTGGGTAAATGCTGGGTCCAGCTGCAGGTGCTGCGGGTGAGTGTTCTTGGAGCAAATGGGGAAAGAGTTAAACAATCAGCTTTCCCGTGAAGGAATAGAGCATGTAGAGAGCTCATTCAATACTTGGGCTGGCACCAAGCCATTCATGAGGGATCCGCCCCCATGACCCAAACCCCCATGATCTCCCATTAGGCCCCACCTGCAACACTTGGGATCACATTTCAACATGAGATTTGCAGGGGAGAGATATCCGAAGTGTATTAGACACCCCTCCCATTGACAGGGGCTCCGTCTTCATGATCTCATCACTTCTCAAAGGCCCCACTTTCTGATATCATCACATTGGTGATTCGGTTTCAACATATGAATTTTGGGGGAATGTAAACATTCAGACCATTGCAAAATCCTTTTCCTTTTAGCCTTCTAAGTTCTCAGCAGGGGTCCCTATAATGAAAGACTGATTGACAAGAGGAAAACAAACAAGTTTATTAATATGTATATCTCATATGTACGTTGGAAATACCCAAGGAATGAGTAACTCAAAGAGGTGGCTTACAGCTCCTGCTCCTATAACTAATCTTTCACAAAGGACAATACATTAGCAGATAAATGACAGGGCAAAGGAAGGTGGTTTTAGGCTTCTAAGGCCGGGAAAGTGTGGGAAGGGAAATACATGGGGAAACTAATGGAGTAAGGTTTGTGTGTGGATTCCTCTGGTGCTGTAAGAATCTGGGGTCGTCTCTAGTAAAGGAGAATTTATATCCTGCCCTTAGGCAGAAAAGGGGGTAGGTAGAGAGAGATTTTGCTCCATTTGTTGCTTCTTAGTTGCCTTCAGCTCAAACACAATTCTTATGTCCAAGTGGCATATTTGAGGGTGACATACCGGGCTCCTTCAGTAACTACTTCATTGCTCATTTTGAGGATTAAATGAGATACTGTATGTGCAGCACGATGCATAGCATGTCGTCGATGCTGGCGTGAGCGTTTTCTGCATGACTCTTTTCTGTAAAAGCTTCAGTAGCACCTAGAGCTTTGGGTATTGTGTATCTGCTCGGAATTTAGGCCCAGCACATAGCCAGCTTGTGTAACTTGTTTTGATAACCCCAGGTAACGATTTGTCATTAAAAGCTACAGTTGAAGTTTGACCCCCCCAGGGAAGTTTCCATGGTTTCTAAGACCTCATCACTAAACAGCCCTGAAGATACAGAAAAAACCTTCTTTCAAATTGCTGTTAAGGCCATGCTTGTCACCCTGGGAAAAGCTAATGGACAGAAACATATTGATGTGTTAACAGTTTGAGACCTTTCCCCTAAGAAAACCTTTTAGCTCGCAAGGGTTCATTCACCTTAATTAAAAATTATCCAATGGATACATCTCTTTCCATCACTCTGTGGACACACATGGTGTTGGTTTTTTCTTTTTTTTTTAAGGAATTAAATAAAACCTCATCCTTCTTCAAATAAATCCTTTGTTTGCTTTATTAAGCAGAAAATCCTGCTGGCTATTAGTTGTCAATTAAATTTAGGTGTTAATTAAAATGGCCATGTCCAAGCAATCCTGGAGATTAATCTACCACTTGGGACCCTGTTGTTGAAGATGGCCCTGAACTGCAGTACGTTATCTGTGATGTGACCACTCGGTACCGCCCTGGGATGCAGGAGAGCTCACTTAAGGATGAGCTTGTTGCATACATTTTAAACAGCTCTTCTTCCCAACTGATGAACCACATACCTAGGATGATTTAAATCACGAGTATGGCCAATGGGTCAAATCTCATTCTCTGCTTGTTTTTGTGTGGCTCGTGAGCTAAGAATGGTTTCACATTTTCAAATGGTTTGCAATAGCCAAAAGAATAATAATTATTTCATGGCACATGAAAATTATGTGAAATCGAAATTTCAGTGCCCATGAATAAAATTTTATTGGTACATACCACAACCGCATGTTTACTTATTGTCTGAAGGTCTGTGGCCAACCCCTGATTTAAATGATCGCTATGACATCAGTGCTCAACTTGAAGACACACAGACACTTGCGTGCACTCTGTCCCTTTTTTTTGTTTTTGTTTGGTTTTGTTTTTGGAGACACAGTCTCATTCTTTTGTCCAGTCTGGAGTGCAGTGGTCCAATCAAGGCTTACCGCAGCCTTAACCTTCCAGGCTTGATCCATCTTCTGGGCTTGATTGATCCTCCTGCCTCAGCCTCCTGAGAAGCTGGGATTACAGGTGTGTGCCATCACCCCCAGCTAATTTTTCTATTTTTTTTTTTTGTAGAGACAGGGTCTCACTATGTTGCCCAGGCTGGCCTCAAACTCCTGGCTCAAGCGATCCTCCCGTCTCTGCCTCTCAAAGTATGAGATTACAGGCGTGAGCCACTATGCCCAGCCCACTCTGTCCCTTCTAGCATCTCTCTGATGGGGCTGCCTGGCCACCAAACATTCCATGGTGTGTTCATCCCTGAGTGGTAAAGCAGCATCATTCAATAATGTGAATGTATTCATCCTCTTCTAGGTGATCAAGCTGTGGTTTTGTGAGGACTGCCTTTTATATACTGAGACTGATTCTTGAGGTGTGCTGGGAATCAAATCCTACCTTTCAGGGATATCTTAAATCCAATCTTTTACTGAATGTCCTCTTCTTAAAGGAGGAGGAAACCACCATTGCCTCCATACTTTGACAAGATAGTCCAGGCAAGGGGGAGCGAGATTGTAAGATGTGGAGAGTTGACACACTTCCTTGTTATTTTACAAGAAGGGCCAGGCCTGCAGTAGATTTCTGAGCCTGCCTTCTTAAATGACTGCCCCAAGACCCAAGTCAACTCTTGATTGCATCCTGTGGGGAGAGTTAATAATGTGTTCTGGGCATGTGCTCAAGGAAGCCCTGCCCAGGAAGGATAACAAAATTAGAACGAGTGCTGCAGCACCTGAATCTTTGGACTAACTGCAAGCACCGTGAAGAAGCAGTTAATGTGTGTTTTTGCCAAACCTCTATATGACTGGACCTCACTTTTCCTGAGCATCCTGTTTCTTTTTCTTGTGCTTTCCCAGCTGATCTGAGGTTTCCCTGCCACCTCTCCAGGCATCGAAAGTCCAGGCTGTCCCCAGGGAGCAAAACCTAATCGTCCTCACCCATCCATGGCCTCTTGTTGATCTTTAGCCATGTAGCATCTTTGCATCATGGTCTTGATTCTTCCGTACATAGAGCACTTTCTCATAGGTTATCAATTTGGCAAAGCTATGTGCCTATAAATAACGTTGATGAGCATGATATTGATTTGATACATGTTAGTAGAAAATAAATGTGGAAATCAATATGTGTGTTCTGAAATCAGCTACCTACAGTCAAATTCTACCTCTGTTACTTGCCAGCTGTGTGCCTTTGGGTAAGTTTAGTAACTTCTCTGAAACCTTAGTTGTCTCATCTGAAAAGTGAGATGATGAGCAACACGAATGGTATTGAAGAGAAGTGATTTGTGCAAGTGCCTAGCGTGGTGCCTGGCTCAGAATAAGTGGTCTGTACATAAGAGCTGATGCTAATGCATCTTTATTGTGCGTTTAGGTAGCAAAGAGTTTATCAGTATGGCTTGGAGTGTACAGCAGTAGAAAGAGTTAGATCTGGGAATGTTATGGAAGCCGGTATGTGTAAACATGCACATATTGGTCATTAATTTCAAAGACCTTCTCCTGAGCCCAGTGTGATTGGAAATGGCAACTGTATATTAGACTAATATCTCATTACAGCATCACTGGAGGCTGATGTGGGCCCAGATGTTGTTTTCAGCGTTGTTCCTCTGATTACTTTATCCTCATGAAATCGATTAATCCTCCCACACTTTTTTCTATTTAACAAATATTTATGAATCACTTACAGTGTGTTAGTCATTGTCCTAGGACCTGTGAGCAAAACAAACATGGTGTGTTCTGTAGTACAGTTGGAAGCAGACAGACGTTAATCAAATAATCACACACACATTTACATTTTTAAAGACCCATCTGGCTGCAGTGAGGAGGCTGGATAGAAGGCAGTAATGGAAATACAGAGACCCATGAGAAGGCTAACACCGCCCCTCTGGAGGGAGACGGTGATGGCTTGGACAGGGATAGTGTGGTCAGATGGAGAGAAGTGGGCATGTCTAGGGGTGATCAGAAGGTAAAATCAAGAAGACCAGATATTCTAAAAGATGGAATGTGGAAGTTGAGATGGTCAGGAGGGATCCCCTGGTTTCTGGATTGTGGCCTTGGAGGGAGGGAACTCTGACGGAAGTCCAGGTGGTAGGCGGAAGAGCATGAGTGCAGTTTGGACATCCAGGTGGGGTGTCAGTCAGATGTCGGATATATGGGTCTTAGAGGAATTCTCCCTGCTATTTGGCACATGCAACCTGATCCTATACAGTGAAAAAATATATTGCCAAATCCCCTGCCTATGTATGTGCACACACAGGGTTAAATACATCCTTTACATACTGTACACATCATTAAAAATCAATCATTTCCTGCTCTGTTGCAGCCCATGTTAAGGGGATTGGTTATCATTAAGCAAGTTCAAGGGGATGCAGTTGCTCCAATATAGTAGTGTTGGAACCATTTACTTCCATCTCTAACTTTTAAAAAAAAGTAAAACCTAATTGACCATCTTATATCAATACAATAGTCATTAAAAATGTACGTGTATGTGTATATGTGTGTGTGTGTACTTTCATGTATGTATACATGCATGTATGAGTATATGTGTGTAAGTGTGTAAATTGGATCCCTACAAAATTAAAGGGATTTCTTGGACGCTCTGAGGTGGCTTTCATGTCTCTGAGGTGGTTCCTGGGTTCTTTCATTCAAAGATTCCCAATACTTTCAGTGTGCTGTTCTTCCCCCAGTTACGCTGAATGCCCTGGAGTTTGCTGTCATCTTAGAATAAATCCATTTATCTCTGAGAACCACAGTGGTTTGTATAAGCTATTTTGAACTCACTGTAATTAGCTAACTTAGCTAATTGGATTGTTACTTTTTGGAAGTAATTTCTTCGTCAGTTTTATTGGGGCATAATTTACATAAGATAAATTAATCAATTTTCAGTGTACATTTCAATGAGTTTGGACAAATGTATGTAGTCTTGTAACCACTGCCACCAATGTGAAATAGAACATCTCATTACCCTAGGAGCTTGCTTGTCCCCCTTTACAGTGGATCCCTTCTCACCACCCCCTGACCACTAGCAACCCTGCACCTGCTTTCTATCACTATAGTTTTGCTTGCTCTAGAGTTTTATAAAATTGAAATCACTCCGCATGGAAACTTTTGTGTCTAGCTCCTTATACTTAGTATATTGCTTTTGACAGTCGTTCATGTTGTTGCCTGTATCTGGAGCTCATTCTTTTTCATGGCTGTGTAACATTTCACTTTATGGGTATGCCACAATTCACAGGTGATGGACATTTGGGCTCTTCCTAGTTTTAGGCAATTAATAAAGTTACTATAAACGTTCATATTCAAGTCTTTATAGGTGGATATGAGCCTTTATTTCTCTTTAATAAATACCTTGGAGTGAAATTATTGGCTTGCTTATATGGTAAGTGTAACTTTATAAGAAATCATCAAACTGTTTTCCAGAGTGACTAACATTTTGCATTCTCTCTCAGCAATATATGAGAATTTCGGTTTTTCCACATTCCCCCCAATACTTTTTAAATATGGCCATATCAAAAAATGTGAAGTGATATCCCATAGTGGTTTTAATTTGCTATTTTTCTAATGATTATTGTTGTTGAGCATCTTACTGGCCCTCATATTCTTATTTGCCATTCTCTTAGATATGCTTTGGTGAGATGCCTGTTCAAATCCCTTGCTCATATTTGTTGGATATTTTGATTTCATATAATTGAGTTTTAGGAGTTCTTCATATTTTTGGATGCAAATCTCTCATCAAATATATGTCTTGCAGATATTTTATTTTGGTTTGGTTTGGTTTATTTTATGTTAAGTTCTGGGGTACATGTGCAGGATGTGCAGGTTTGTTACATAGGTAAATGTGTGCCGTGGTGGTTTGCGGCACCTATGAACCCATCACCCAGGTATTAACCCCGGCATGCATTAGCTATTTTTCCTGATGCTCCTCCCCTCCCCCATGTCTCCCCCAACAGGCCCCAGTGTATGTTGTTCCCCTCCCTGTTTCCATGTGGTCTCATTATTCAGCTGCCACTTGTAAGTAAGACCATGTGGTAGGTATTTGGTTCTCCCAGTCTATGGCTTGCCTTTTCATTTTCTTATCAGGATGTCAAATATTAAAAGGTTTTAATTTTGATGAAGTTCAATTTATCAATTGTTTCTTTTATCTTTCATATTTACTCTAAAGAACTTTAAGTTTTTAAGTTCTAAAGACATAAATAATCTTTACCTATTTAGAGACTTTGCTGTACTCAAAGCATTAATATTTTCTCCTCTTTTTTTCTAGAAGTTTTATAATTCAGCTTTTACATTTAGGTCTATGATCCATTTTGAGTTAATTTTTGTACATAGTGTGAGGGAAGGGTCTAGATATGGATATCCAATGTTCTAGGATAATTTATTTAAAAGATTATCTTTTCTCCATTGAATTGTGTTGACATCTTTGTTGAAATTTAATTGACCATGTATGCGTGGGTCAATTTGTAGACACTGCCTTCTGTGTTGTTGTGCAAATACTACACAGTCTTGATAACTTCAGCTTTATAATATCTTGAAATCAAATAATTGTAAAGCCTCCAACTTTGTTTTGCTTTTTAAAAATTGTTTCTGCTATTCTAAGTCCTTTGTGTTTCTATTATTCGGTTGTGAATTTCTCAAAAACAGCTTGCTGGGAATTTGACTAGGAAGAATGGATGTCACCATCATCATCATAGGGAATCTTTTAGTCAATGAGCATGTGATATATCTCTTCATTTATTTGGGATTTTTATGTTTTCTCATAAATGTTCTTCATGTACAGGTCTTACACTTAAAGAATTATAATTCTGATGCTATCATAGATGGCTTTTTCATATTTAATTTCCAATTTTCTTTGGCAATATATAGAAATATAAATTTTCTTTGTATAGTGACCTTTTGTCTTCTGACCTTGCTAAACTCACTTATTCGTTATAACTGTTTTGTAGATTCTTTAGAATTTTCTACAAAAATAATCATTTAGTCTACAATAAAAGCCAGTTTTAATTGTTTCTTTTTAATTTCTTTGCATATTCATTTCCTTTTCTTGCCTTATTTTACTGGCTAGATCTCTAGTGCAATAGCAAATAAAATGAGGCAGTGAACATCTTCGCCTTGTTCCAGTTCTTATAGGGGAAGTATTCAGCCTTTTCCACTAGATATAGGGTTAGCTATAGGGTTTTAGATGTGTTTGATCAGATTGAGGAAGTTCGTTTCTATTCCTATTTTGCTGAGAGTTTTTATCAAGTAGCTGTTAAAATTTTAAAATTATTTTTACATCTATTAAGAAGGATGGTTTTTCTGTTTTAATCTGTTAATGTGGTGAATTACACGGATTAATTTTCAAACGTTAAGCCAGTATTACATTTTTATCAATTATTGAGAGAAGGATATTGAGGGCTCTGTAATTAGATATGTCTAGTTCTTCTTTTGGTTATATTGTTTATTGTTTCATGTATTTTGGTGTTCTTTTATTAAGTCCATGCACATTTAGCATTTTTTTTTTTTTTTTTTGCTCTTTTCATGAGTGGACCTTTTTATCATTATGAAATGTCCCTCTTTATCCCAGGTAATATTCTCCGTTCTAAAATTTACTTTTTCTAAGATTCATACCATCATTCTAATTTTTTTTTTGATTAGTGGTTGCATGCCTTGCCATTTGCTAAAAAAAATCCAGACTTTATTTTTTAGAGCAGTTTTAGGTCTACAGGAAAACTGAGAAGAAGGTGCAAAGATTTTCCATATTCTCTCTGCACTCACACATGCATAACCTACCTTAGTATCAACATCTGCCACTAAAATAGATGCTGTGTCTTTTTATATTCTTTAAAAATTTTTCTATTTAATATTTAGAATGTTTTTTAAAATAGTTAGAATATAGATGGGTCTTGACGTTTTATCCAATCTGACAATCTGTGTCTTTTAGTTAAGGGTTTCTAGACCACTTCTATTTAGTGTAAATACTGATATGGTTGTATTTAAGTATACTGTTTTCCTATTCATTTCTATACATATCTGATCTTCATTTATTTTATCTTGTTTTCTTAACTTCTTGTGGATTAATTCAGTATTTTTTATAATTCTGTTTTATCTTTACTTTAGCTTATTAGCCATTCATCATTGTCCATTTAAACAAATAGTTATTCTAGGGTTTACAATATACATCTTTAACTTATCACAGTGTCCCTCAAATAATATGATATTGTCAGAACCTTGCAGCACTATAGTTTCATTTCCTCCCTCCTATGCCTTATGCTACTGTTATTCATTTTACACTGTATGTGGTCTAAACTCCACAGTACGTTATAGTTATTTATGCTTTACATAGCCAATTAGCTCTCAAAAATATTTACAAAAGTGAGAAAACTGCCTTTCATATTTACTGTTTCTGGTACTCTTTTATTCCTCCTCAGGAATAAGAGTAGATCAAACTAGTCTTACTTTCTTTCTGGCTGAAGAGCTTCAGCCCGTATATCAGCATAATGAGAAATAAATTCTGGTAATAAATTATCTCAGCATTTGCTTGGCTGAAAGAGACCCTTTCTCACCATTATTTTAAAAATATTTTTATCTCACTATAGAATTTCTTTTGTATTTTAAAGAAATCACTGCATTGTCTTCTAGCTTACATAGTTTGTGATGAGAAGATTGTTGATAATATTATCTTTGGTTCTCTGTAAATAATGCATCTTTTTTTTTTTTTTTTTGCTTGTGGCTGTTTTTAAGGTTTTGTCTTTATTTTCATTGGCCTTCTGTAATGTGATTATTCTGTGACTGGCAAGTTTTTCTTCATGTGTCTTTTGCATGGGGTTTGTTGAGCTACTTGGATCACAGGTTTGTAATTTTCATTAAAATTAGAAAACTTTTAGCCATTATTTATTTAAATATTCTTTGCCTCATTCCCCTCTGGCTTTTCTGGGACTCCAGTTGCTTGTATGTTGGGCCACTTGATATTGTCCCTCCTCTCACTGATACTCCATCCATTTTTTTCAGTCTCTTTTTTTCTGTATGCTTCATTTTGAAAAGTTTTTATTGCCGTATCTTCAAGTTCACTAATTTTTCTCTCCCTCTCTCTTTTTATCTTCAGTGTGTAATCTGCTGTCAATTCCATCTGGTATTTTTTCCAGCTTGGATATTATACTTTTCATCTCTAGAAGTCTGATTCAATCTTTTTTATAGCTTCCATTTATCCCCAATGTTTCCCTCTGCCTTTTTGACATAGCGAGTATATTTATAATGACTATTAAAATGCTCTCGTTTGTTAACTCTAATTTCTGAGTTTGTTTATACTGGAGCAACTAGGTCTGATATGCCTCTATTGCTGTGACAATACCTGCCTCAGAATTTCTTTCAATACCATGTGTTTCTACACTGACTGGTGGGAAAATGAATTATTCCCAGTGCTGGGTAGGCACAATGAGTGGTTCTGTCTGCTGCTCTCTGGCCATTCTTTCTGGTCTCTGGGATTTCCTCCCACATGAGCACAGATCAATGCTCAGCCAAAGACTAGAGGAACAGCCAGATGTGGTGGGTCAGGCCTGTAATCCCAGCACTTTGGGAGGCTGAGGTGGACAGATCAAGAGGTCAGGAGTTTGAGACCAGCCTGGGCAACATGGTGAAAACCCGTCTCTACTAAAATATATAAAAATTAGCCAGGCATGGTGGCACATGCCCGTAATCCCAGCTACTCAGGAGGCTGAGGTGGGACAATTGCTTGAACCCGGAAGGCAGAGGTTGCAGTGAGCTGAGATTGAGTCACTGCACTCCAGCCTGGGCGACAGAGCAAGACTCTGTCAAAAAAAAAAAACACTAGAGGAACTCCCTTTGCAAATTTTTAGAACTCTCTACCTTTTCCCTCCTCTTAGTATATTGCCATGCACACCTTAGCCACTCTGGCTTTCTCAAACTCCAATCTCTTTTCTCCACTCAGTGAGACCACCAGGCTCTGTGTGGTTCCCTCTCACTGCATCCTGGTCTGAAAACTCTCCAGGCAGTGAGCTGAAGAAATAGCAGAGCTCCTTTTGTTGCTTCTCTTCTGCTCTTAAGGGTAGCTCTCCTCTGGTGCTTGTTGTCTGATGTCTGGAAACTGTTGCTGTACATGTGTGTGTGTGTGTGTGTGTGTGTGTATATGTGTGTGTGCATTCAGTTTTTCTAGCCTTAGGTAGGAAGGTAAATTTTGTCTTGATTACTCCATCATGGTCGGAAGTAGAAGTCGTGTCTATTAATCTTATTTGCATATATCTATGTAGCTACAGGTAAAAGACATCAATTAATGTATCTTACTGTAACATTTAAAAAATGTCAAAACATTTTGTGAATGTCAACATTTTGATAATGTCAAATTCATAGCTATTTCTTTCTCTGTTTTGATGATTCATAACTTTTGGGGGCTTATGGGTTTGTTAAATCTATGGACCACCCCCTCGGAAAAAATGCACATGGTCATGTATAGCATACAAGTTAAGAGGTATGAAATAATTCCAAAGTCTCTCCCAGAAACCTTAGAAGGCTAGAATCCAGGTGAAAAATTCCTTCTCTAATTCACGCTAACCTTGCTTGGTACTTTGGTGATCAGAAAATTTAGACTTTTGCTTACCCTATAGGGAGATTGTGAAAGAGCTCACTAACTATGTGAAAATGCTTTAAAAGGGTTATGGACACACACTGTATTTTTTGTGATGATGATTGTTTCTATTGTTATCTTCATTATCCTTTACAATAATGGCTCTTAAGTGGTGCTTTAAATGTAGTGGTTAATTCTTGTAATACTTTATTATTTTCTTTTTTTCTTTCTTTCTTTTTTTTTTTTTGAGGTGGAGTCTCGCTCTGTCCCCCAGGCTGGAGTGCAGTGGTGCCACGTCCGCTCACTGCAAGCTCCGCCTCCCGGGTTCACGCCATTCTCCTGCCTCAGCTTCCTGAGTAGCTGGGACTACAGGCACCCGCCGCCTCGCCCGGCTAATTTTTTGTATTTTTAGTAGAGACGTGGTTTCACCATGTTAAACCAGGATGGTCTCGATCTCTTGACCTAGTGGTCCGCCCGCCTCGGCCTCCCAAAGCGCTGGGATTACAGGCATGAGCCACTGTGCCCAGCCTGTTGTTTTCTTAACAATCAGAAATATATAATTGTTATCATATATAACAGTAAGAAATACATATATCTATATATACACACATATTTTCACATGTGTACCAGTGCATGTATGTGTGTATATACACACACACACATATATATACATACACACCCCTACACACACACACACACACACACACAAGCACGCACTGGTACACATGCGGCTTATATTGAAAAAGGAATTTCAGACACTATAACCCGGTGTCTGACACTATAACCATCTGTTTGTGCTAAAAACATACCTTTATTTTGTCCTTTATTTTCTCCCCTTCTGTTTTTATCTCCTGGTTGAGTAGTTGTCCAACACTACAGTTTTTTGCATTGATTTACAAGTAAGTGTTGTGTAATGTACTTTGTGAAATTCATTTTTCTGTGCTATTAAAATCAATAAAGATACAATTTATGAAATAATTGTATTTAGGAGGTATCTGTCTGAACTAGTTACATTCTGTGGTTCAGTATTGGCTATGCATGTTCTTAGATAGTGGAAGAACTTGCCTGGGTTTCAGCCTTCCCCTGTGGTGCCTTTTCTTTTATTCTCATACTCTGTTATCAAGCCATGAGTCCTGGTTGCATCTGCCCCACCCTGTGCCAGATACATGTCCACCGTGCTCCCATGGTGTGTGCCATCTGCCTCTGACACACCTCTGCATCGTCTCCCTCGCCACGTGTCTCTGTGCCCCCACACCAGCCACTGCCCATCAAGAAATAAGTACCTCATCCTCTTCAAGTAACTAAATCTCTCCATCCTTTGCAGTTTGGGGCACACCTGCTTTAGAAAAGCTTCATAGCTCCTTAGACCCATGGCTGGCTCTCTTTCCTTTGGGAGTCCTGGACCACCAACCTCTGTGCTATCTTACTCCATTTCAAATGTCATCATTTACATTTTGTTTGTGGGAGAGTTTGCAAACTCTTTAAGGATAGAGGCTAGGCTGTCTCGTCTTGGAGACCTCTCAATAAGGTGCTTTTTAATAGAAGATGCTGAATAGTGACTAAATTAAATTCATTTGAACTAATTCCTTCCCTCTCTGCCTGATAGGACAGATAAGGAGATTTCTCTTATTTCACTTCCTAAGACTTTAGATTCACGGTCCAAGAAAAGCCCAGAGACAATTGGGATATTCTTGTAGGGGAGTTCAAACTTTCCTTCTGAGTATTTGAGTCCAAGTGTGCTGGAAACAAAACAAACAAACAAACAAACAAACAAACAAAATGACAATAGACAGTTTAACAGAAGAAAAGCCATAACAAACTTATTCGATCATAGTTTTACATGACACAAGAGTCTTCAGATTGAAGACCCAAAAGTAAAGGGAAGGCCACCTGGCTTATGCTTAGGTTCAATGAAGAAGGTTCTGTAGTAAACCAGGTAGAAATGTGACTGGACAAAAAAAAGGTCTGAGCTGATGGTAATAGACTCAGTGGAAAATCTTAGCAAGGCTGTCTGTTCAGATTCATCCTGGCCTCTCTGTGATAGCATTTCTTCTTCCCAGGTATGGAATGAGAATCTAAATTTCTTTATGGCCAGCTGTAACATGGAAAGGTTGGGGGAGGCTGGAGTCATATTTTTAGGTGTTATGGGTGGCTTTGGGGAAAGCGGGTTTTGGTTTCTCTGACTTGCCTTGGGAAAGAGGGATTCTAGCTTTTATGGCTTGCCTTGGAGGAGAATGAGGAGTGAGAGATGGGAGGGCAGGAGAAGGTCAAAGGGATACTTCTGATGCTGCTTCTGAGGCCTTCACTATCATTTTTTTGAGTCCCAATGTCCTCAAACACTGTTGGTGAGAATGGAAAATAGTTCAGCGATTCTGGAGGGCAATTTGGAAAGCTCTGTTAGGATTACAAATACCCCAGCAATTCTTCCCTTGGATACCTATCCTAAGGAAATGCCTTCAGGTAAGTCAAAAGTTCAAGGACAAAGTTTTCCATTAGTGTATTATTATTTGTGATTATAAAAGCCTAGGAAAAAATGCCTAATTATTGATTAATATGTAAATGTTTAAATTAACTACACAGTATCCACGCAGTAGATAACTGTTCAGCACCTTAAAAGAACTGAGTAGGCCGGGCGTGGTGGCTGACACCTGTAATCCCAGCACTTTGGGAGGCCAAGGTGGGCGGATCACGAGGTCAGGAGATGGAGACCATCCTGGCTAACACAGTGAAACCCTGTCTCAACTAAAAATACAAAAAAAAAAAAAAAAAAAAAAAAAAAAAA
>NC_037668.1:42337131-42492767 GCF_003255815.1 Theropithecus gelada
AAAACTTAACCGGACATGGTGGCAGGCGCCTGTAGCCCCAGCTACTCTGGAGGCTGAGGCAGGAGAATGGCATGAACCCGGGAGGCGGAGCTTGTAGCGAGCAGAGATCGCGCCACTGCACTCCAGCCTGGGCGACGAGGGAGACTCCATCTCAAAAAAAAAAAAAAAAAAAAAAAAAGAAGAAGAAGAACTGAGTAGATCTTTGTGTACTAATAGACAAAAATTTCCAAAAAATATATTGCAAATTTAAAAATTTTAGAAGTAATATGACGAGTTAATATCACTTATTTTAAAACCAACCCCACAAAATCTATATATTTCTATGTATCTGTGTTTATGGAATCTTTCTATTTCCTAGTAGTGGAAGTGAATATCACATGGAAGAGAGGTTCTTTCTACACAAGTCAGTGAGCACAGTGACAGTCGGACACAGTCAAAATTTATTTCTAAAATCCCTTAGAAAAGAGGCACTTCAGGGTTGGACATTCCATCCTTACTAGGTCGAATGCAGCTCTGGTTCCTGCTGTGTTGGAGCAGATCAATGTTTCTGCAAGCACCAGATGAAGATGGCAGCTTGCATTTGCGGGCCACAATGTTCAAATAAAAAGAAAAGTGTATCTTTAGGATGCTCACCCCATGCAAGGCCCTCTGAAGCTGAGACCAAACAGTGTTTCCCAACAGGGTATTTAAGAATTTAGGGCAGGACAATTTTATGCTGGGCAACACTGTGCAGGATGGATGTTTAGCATCCCTGCCTCTCTGGCCCTCGGTGTGTACCATCACCATTCCCTTCAGTGAACAATGAAGTAGTCTTCCAAATATTTCTAGATGTCCCTAGGGGGCAGCATTTCCCTTGGCTGAGAACCACTGGGAGAGCCACATGTCCCATTTCATTCTCACCCTCATCTAGGCATATGCCATCAAGAGGAATCGCCTGCTCTAGTTATTTAAATAGGTTTTCTCCTTACTTTATTCTTTCTTTCTGAGCCCATATAGGTGGAATTCGTATAAGTTGCATAATCACAGGGTGTTATCCTACTATATCAGTTATCTGTTGCTATATAACAAACCATCTACCACATAGTGGCATGAAAAAACACCCATTTTATTGCGCTCACAGATTCTGTAGATCAAGAGCTCAGACAGGATGCAGTGGATTTCTCTACTCTACAACGTCTGGGGATCCAGGTTGGAAGACATGAAAGGCTAAGGTTGACTCAAATGGCAGGGGGCTGGAATCATCTGGTGGCTTCTTCACACACATGTCTGTTCCCTGAACTAGGAAAACTCGAAGGTTGTATTCAGGTAGGACTGTCAACTGAAGCCATATGGCCTCTTCATGTGGCTTGGGATTCCTCACAAGATGGCTGCCTCAGACTTGTTACATGGTTTCTCAGGGTTCCCATGGTGAATATTCCAGCAAACAAACAGAAGCGTCATGGTCTCTTATGATCTAGCCTTGAAAACCATGTTACTTATGCTACTCTACTGTTAAAGCAAGCATAAGACCACCTAGATTCAGAAGGACAAGACATAGACTCCATCTTGTAATGGCAAGATAATCAAATAATTTATAGTCATGCTTTAAAACCAGCAAACCTCCTATGCACAGGAGAGAGTTCTGAAAGGACGCATAGCAATCTATTGAGTCAAAGTCAATGAAATTGCTTCTTATAGGCTAAAAATGGTAGAATAGTGGCAATTTCATATGGCTCAGTCTACTAATAATAGTAGTGTTTATATCTGGTAGAGAAGATTGGAATAGGAAGGCAATAATCAAGGGGTAATTTCACTTTATCTGTGTTAAGTATTTTTATAATAATTATATATTCATGTATTACTTACATAATTTTTTTAAAAGATGAAGTTGGCTTCATCATAGAAACAGTCCCATAAAAGTGGATTAGGAGAGAGGCAGGACATTTCGACCTGCAGTCAGGGGTATAAAGGTAATAATTATTCTGGATTCACAACGAATGTGTCAGAAAATACCACCTCCTTCAATTGATGCTGCAGCTACTCACTGAACACCTCCTGGGGGCATAAGAGTGAGCTAGGTGCCCTGGAGGATACACTGATGTTTAGGAAAAGGTACCTGCCTTCCAGGGCTCACCACCTACTGACAAAACCCAAACATGTTTAAGTTTCTTGGAGGCGTGATCGACAATGATAGGTTCTGTAGTCAGAGCATGAAGGAGAATGGTGACAATATCACAAGTAATCAGAAGAATTGACATTTATTGAGCACTTTCTACATGCCAGGCACTGTTGGAATTCTTTGTTTCTCAGAACAACCCTCACAGTATAGGAGAAGGCACTTGAGCTCCAGTTTTTTGGGGAAGGCTTCAAGAAGGAGGCAGGATTTAAGCGGATACTTATGAGCTGAGGTTCTCAGACTCTGGAGACCATTGCCTGGGGAGTTTGTTCAAAACTTGAATGAATCCCCAGGCCTGCTTCAACCCTCCTTAAAACAGTAACAGGGAGCATCTGTATTTTAATGGGGATTCTCTTGTGTATCAGAGTTGAACTACCTCTACCTTAAAGAATGTTTCTCAGAAGCTCACCCAGGGCTTTCAGAAACATGGAGCCCAGGCTCATCTCATGGAGATTCTGATTCAGTGGTTAAGGTGGAGCCTAGGAATCTGTGTCTTTACTGAAAGTCCAGGTAACACTTTTGATCAGGCAAAATGCCATTGTAGAGGATAGTGAGAGTTTGACCTTCGGAGGTGTAGGGGAAGAGAGATCCTGCTATGGGGGCAACTTTTGTAAAGGTGGAAGTTGGAAAGTATAGGTTGACTTGAGTCTGTGCTGAGTGCTATAGAGGATAGGTTGGAGAAAGACATAGGAGGAAAGGAAACTAGTTCGAAACCCATTGCCATAGTCCAGGGAACTTAGATAGGAAGCTGTTGCTGTCGTCCAGAGAACCTAGGTAGAAAACTGTTGCGATAGTCCAGGTGAGAAGTCACACTGGCCTCATGCTCCCTGTAGCCTAAAGTATATGTCACAAAGTGAAAAGGTCATTGGAAAGGCCTGCCTTTTCCCCACTCCCTGCTTGCCTCGAATGTTAGCGTGATGGCTGGAGCTACAGTAGCCACACTGGACCGTAGAGTGAGCTTTAAAATGGATGGCGAAAATGAGAGACACAGGGAAATTTGATTGCTCTGGTTCAAAGGATTTCTATCTACCTGAAAGGCATTGTATTGGTAGTCAGTAATGAAAGTAGACAACAGCCTGCAATTACAGAATAATGTATGTGAGGGGTGTGTGTGTGCGCGTACCTGTGTGGTGTTGGGAAGGGAACATTCCCCAGTGAATATCTGGTTTGTTCTTTTATCTTGTGAATCGAACTTGTTATAGAATAATTCACTGCCTCTCATATTCATTTAGTTAGCTAGATCTGGCTCTCAGATATGCTTAACTTGACTAGCTTTTATCTTAATGTTCAGATAAATTCAGTTAAGCTACTTGAAACCATCAGTAAATTCAGGGAAAGAAGTTGAATCAGTTCCCCAGATGAGCCCAGAGCTCACCTTCCTTGTATCTTCTTGGACATAAAAGTGCTGTCTTTGGGAATATTAGCATGGTCTGGTAGTGTCAGTAGTAACAGCAAAAATAAAAATAAATATGCCAAGCCATATTGGAGAGTTATCTCATTGAATCTTCACCACAACCTTGGAAGGTAGGATTTTTTTTTTTATTATCTCCATTTTACAAAAGAGGAAACAGGTTCAAAGGTGTGGAGTCACTCACCTAAGTCCTCCCAGCCAGCAAAGGGCTGGAGCTCTTCCCCTTGCCTTGTGCTGCCTCAATCATCTGTGAAGCTCTTTCATCACCTCCCTCACCTTCTGACTCAAGTATCTTCTATACTTTAGCATCTTATATTCAGAGAACCAGTGTCCATGGATGTAGACCAATCCTGTAACTAAGAAGGTGGGGATGTGGTTAGCTTGAGGGCATCTGCCACTGAAAACCTCTTCCAAACAAAGCAGGGTTTTTTACCCTATGGTCAAGTAGATGATTAAATGGATTTTATTTTGCCAGTGGTAGATGAGAGTTGAATTAACCTATGCAGCTATAGTATGTTCTTTTATGCTGGAGCTCTGTTTGCAACAGAAGGCAAACAGCAAGTGACAATTGCAACGTTATGTAAATGACTGCAAGAAAAGGGGTTGCTGTGGGCAACCAGGGTGTTTGAGGAATTGTCTCCATTCTCCTTGTATTTCTGCCTCTGGCTCCCCTTCAAAATGCCCTCCAGCATCCCCCTGCCTAGACTGCATTACCCTTGATCTCTCCTTTTACCAGATTTGCTCCTTCTTTATTGCTGTAGGGTTGGGGCCATTTGGACTTCCCTGAGTAGCTCCACTGGAGACCATGCCTTTAAATTATTACAAACATCTCATGCATTCCAACCCTGTGTGGCTGCTCTGGGACTCCTCAGCTGCTTCATTACCCAAGGCATTCCTTTGATTTACTTCAATTTATAGTTTCTTGTATATGCCTTCTGCTTCTACCCTCCCTGGGGAGCAGATGGGGCCCATGTTGGCACCCACACACATGGAATTCAGAGGCCAGGGAGGGGAGAATTTCACATCTGCCCATTAGCCCTTCCTGTTAGGGCTTTTACTATCTTCTCTTAGATCAGGGTTTATGGTTTGGAGCCTGGGCTGAGGCTTGGTGGGGAGAAAGGGGACAGCCTCCTATCTTTGTTCAGCAGCCCTACTTAGTTTGATTGGGTAGCCTCCCCTGGACAACTCTGCCAGGAAAGGTGGCATGAAATATATCCCATGTGAAGTTTGACAAGTAGAGGGGAATAAGGAATCGGGGACCCTTGCTAGATAACTGGAACTTTAATCTCAGGATGGCACTCAATTGTTAGCTTCTGGAAACACCTGTGCAAGGACAGGGTCAGGGAAGAATCAAAGGAAGTCAGAGATCAGTCTCCCCTCCTGTAACCACGTACCCCCATTTTTCTAAGAGATGACTTAATTATTATTTTGCTTTCTCTCTTTCTTTATCATTCCCCTGGTTCCCTGCTTCCTACTTAGCCCTTTAGAAATGCAAATATAGCCTGTACCCTGTTCCTTCACCAGATACTCCCTATAGGGCAAGTTCATCGAACTCTTCAAGAGTTAACAGTCAATTTATAGACCAAAGCATGCCCGCTACAGAACTCTCACCCATCAGGAGGTTGCCTCGAGAGATAACAGCTGATTTCTACAAGATTCCCATCAGGAAGCTGCCTCAAGAGATATGAAACTCCCTCTCACCTGAGGAGTTTTTGGCCTAGTCCTGCCCACAAAGGTGCCAGCAATCACCAGCTCAACTGCCCAATAGATAAGGCACCAAAGCTAACATGCAGACACCCCACCCTTGCTTGCTTCCTCCCTCACCTTTTAAAAGTGCCCACTTTCTGCTCTAAAAGTGAAATGGCACCTTTAAAGGTGGATTGCCTATGCTTCTTCCCCTAAGCTAGCTTCGAAATAAATCCCCTTCTTTATGCCTGATCTGGCTCATGTTAATTGGACAGTGCAAGCGATGAGCGACTAACCTGCATTGTGGTTATACTCCCTTCTTACCTTTCTCCTTCCCTCCCTTCCTCTTTCCCTCCTTCCTCCTCCTTTCTCTTTCTCTCTCTCTACTGAATGAATATTATTTGGAGATGGACCTGAAAGGCAATAAAGTACAGGAGAAATGGCCATGAAAGTTGCATCTGCAGCCAACACAGTAATAGTCATGATTACTATCACTGCTCCAAACCTCTGCCCTCCCACCAGTTGCTAACAACCAGCCCCTCACTAGTCCAGGATATGGCACTGTTCTTTATCCGTTTCCTTAGACCCTGCCTACTCTTAATAAACAGCCCTTTATGGAAAGCTCTTTGAATCCCCCACTTGAGGTGGCTATTTGAGTCCTGCCAGGAACTTGAGGCATACACGGAGTCAATGAGTGTGGAACTGGGATTGAAACCCAGCAGCTCGACCTCAGAGACATGCCCCTATGTTAGGAGGTCCCCAGGACCGCCCCCAAGTGCAGTGGTTTCCGCGTGGACTTACAGGACCCAGGACACAGTTGTACTCAGGGCTGTGGTTTATTACAGCAAAAGGATCCAAAGCAAAATCAGCAAAGGGAAAAGGCACATAGCATGAAGTCTGGGGGAAACCAGGCTTGAGCTTTCGAGAGTCCCCTCACTGTGACTTCCTAGAGGGCACACTTAATTCTGTCAGCAGTGAGCTGTGACAACATGTGGGAAGTGCTGTCTACCAGGGAATCTCTTCAGAGACCCGGTGCACAGGGCTTTGTTGGGGACTGGTCACATAGGCCACCTCTTGCCTGGCAAATACACAAATTCTAGACTTCCAGAAAGAAACAGGTGTTCAGCCTAAATCACATTATTTGCACAGTAGTTTAGGCACAGTGAGCCAGTCTTATCAGTGTGATATGGTTTAGCTGTGTCCCCACCCAAATCTCATCTTGAATTCCCATGTGTTTGTGGGAGGGTCCTGGTGGGAGGTAATTGAATCATGGGATGGGTCTTGTCTGTGCTGTTTTCATGATAGTGACTAAGTCTCACAAAATCTAATGGTTTGTTTAAAAATGGGAGTTTCCCTATACAAGCTTTCCCTTTGCCTGCTGTCATCCATGTAAGATATGACTTGCTCCTCCTTGCCTTCCGCCATGATCGTGAGGCTTCCCCAGCCACATGGAACTGTGAGTTCTCCATTAAACCTCTTTCCTTTGTAAATTACCCAGTCTTGGGTATTTATCAACAGTGTGAAAAGGGACTAATACACAGTACATTGTTGGAACCCTCCCCAAATCTGAGTTCCCAGATGCCTACTAAAAGCCAGCCTTGTAAACAGGCCTTTCAAAGGATTACAGTCAGGCCTGCCATGTTAACTCTTTTCCGTGCAGCTCATAACCACTGCACCACCATTTATTATGTGTTTATTATGTGCACGGCACCATAATAAGCCAAATTCACCATTTGGAGAATAACACCATTCATCTCTTTGAATGATGGTTTATAAGATAAGTACTGTTTTTATCTCCTTTTTCAGATAAACAATTTTAGTTAGAATATCTTGTTCGAGGTGATAAAACAGCAAGAAAGTAGTGAAGGAGAGTTTGAATCCAGGTTTGTCTCACTCCAAAGTGTTTGGAAGGCTGGTTGGGGATGGGAGTAGGGATTGAAGGGAAAGAGCTCGAGAGAATGTGAATAGTGGTTATTCCTAAGTGAAGGCGTCGTGGATCATTTGTAGTTTCTACCGTTGGACATTTGTGTTGTCTAAGTTTTCCCCAATGGGTGTATATTGTTTAATTGGAAAATTTGAAAATTATTTGAAGTATAATTTTTAGTGAGTTTCCTTTAATATTTACATAAACCCAATTATAAGGGCAGATTAATTGTCAGTGTGGAAATCAGCACTGCTAGAGTACTTGAGGTCAGTTTGTTCTCTTAAACAGGTTAAACGTCTTCCTTGTGATGTTGTTTACATATTGTGTTTGCTTAGCAAAGCCTTTTTTTTTTTTTTTTTCCAAATAGTGCAAACGTAAATGACAGCTTGGCCCCAGCTGAATTAGCCCAGACAGTAGCACGCTTTGATAACTAATAATCATCTCAAGTCAAAGCTCCCTCTTCCAGCAAACCTCAAACCTCTTAGAGAGAATGAACTTCGGGATATTTTTTAAACAACTTTAAAGAGGATGAAGCTTAATTTTTACCAACCTCAGTGAGTGAGGTCTAGCAAGTGGGATATTATTTCTTGGAACTTAAAAAAAAATAATATAAGTCTCTTGACTTATTTAAAAACCCAGCTGAACTCAAAGCAAACTTTCAACTACACAAAATCCAGAGTTCCAGGTAAGACACACTCAGCACACTGGCCTGGGTTTAGTGCTGACAGCAATAAGGGAAATTGCGGATCATGGTTAACTTCTCTGTCTGGAGCTTCTGATAGAGAGAGCCTGGGAAAAAATGGGTGATCCTAGTTCCTTCTCACTGAGCACCTGCCCTCATGCCCTTTGGTTTGTAAGCTGCTGCTAGCTTCCTCCATCCAAAGGCCATGGTGTCCACCCATGCGGCCCCTCCTGGTGGCATCAGATAGAGCCTGGGGAAAAATGGGTGATCCTAGTTCCTGCTCTCCAGGCAACTGCCATCGTGCGTTTTGGTTTGTAAACTGCTGCTGGCTTCCTCTGTCCAATGGCCATGGTGTTCACTCATGCAGCCTCTCCTGGTGGCATTTCACGGTCCCTTTTTGTAACTCTGTTTCCTTGTTTTGGGGGATTATCGTCTCTCATCCTGGTGCCTTCAGGGCCCTCTATGGTAAGCTCTGTGCACCCCCGTGTATTAGCTCCTATGGCTGTGGTACTGCAGCTGCCATAATCGCACACCATGGACTGGGTGGATTAAACAACAGAAGTTTATTTTCTCACAGTTCTGGAGGCCAGATGTCTGAGATCAAGGTGTCAGCAGGGCTGGTTTCTCCTGAGGCCTCGGTCTTCCCTGTATCATCCCATGGTCTTCCCTCTGTACACGTCTGAGTACTAATCTCCTTTTTTTCTTTCTTTTTCTTTTTTTTTTTTTGATGGAGTCTTGCTCTGTCACCCAGGCTGGAGTGCAGTGGCATGATCTCAGCTCACTGCAACTTCTGCCTCTTGGGTCAAAGAGGCAGATTCTGATGCCTCAGCCCCAAGTATATGGGGTTACAGGTGTGCACCACCACACCTGGCTAGTTGTTTTTGCATTTTTAGTAGAGATGAGGGTCTCACCATGTTGGCCAGGCTGTTCTCGAACTCCTGGCCTCAAATGGTCTGCCTGTCTCGACCTCTCAAAGTGCTGGGATTACAGGTGTGAACCACTGTGCCTGGCCTGCCCTTCTTGTGAGGACACCAGTCTTGTATTGGAGCCCACCCTAGTGACATCTTATATATCCATCTCTTCTTGAAACACCTATCTCCAAATACAGTCGCATGTTGAGGCACTGGGGGTTAGGACTTCAATATATAAATTGAGGTGAATGGGAGAAAGGAGACGCAATTCACATAACAGCTGTGGTAACGAATTACAAGTTTAGCAGCTTAAATAACAAAAACTTATTATCTTACATTTCTGTAGGTCAGAAATCTGATGCCAAGCCTCACCAGGCTGAATCAAAGTGTTGGCAGCTCCTTTCCATGGGCGCTGGGTAGAGTCAGTTTTCTTGCCTTTTCCAGCCTCTAGTGATACCCATCTTTATCTTCAAAGCCAGCCTGGCCAGTGAGTCCTTCTCACGTTGCACCTCTCCAGCCTCCTCTACAGACACATCTTCCTCGGATTCTCCTGTCTCCCTCTTGCATTTTAAAGGACTCTTGTGATTTTATTGTGCTCACTTGGATAATCCAGGATAATCTCCCTATTTTAAGGTCAAATGATTAGCAACCTTAATTCCATCTGCAGCCTGAATTCCCCTTTGCCATGTAAGGTATCGTACGCACAGGTTCCGGGGATTAGTACGGAGACATCGTTGGGGGCCATTAGTCTGCCTACCACACTCCCCAAACCTAGAGATCAACACGTTAAGATAATTTCTCTGTGTTAAACTCTCCAAATGGAGGCAACATCTTTTACCTTGCACGCAGACAAATAGATAAAAATAGATATTATTAATGTAGATTTTGCGGGGATGCCTGTAGAGGGTGTTGGGGGTTACTGGAGAGAGCGAGGACTCTGCAACATTATGGCACCATGGCAAAGGAAGGTGGGTTTTCCTTGTCTACACCCACATAGGGTATAACCTACCAGAGCTGGGGACGAGGGAGGAAGGGGCTGGAATATAACACAGCTCGTAGCCCCATTACAGAGCTGATGCCAGATGCATCTCTCCTTCCTGTGCCACGTGACCCTGCTCCTTCCCCCCAGGGATCACCTGGTCTCCTAGTGCTGGAGGGGGTCTGTCCTCAACTCTTGACTCAACATCCCCCATGCAAGCAGTGCAAATAGCTTCTTTCCTCCTAAGAAGAGTGACTCGCCTTAGCTAAGCAGTTATCCACTGTGCCTCTGAAAACCTTGCTAAGGAGCATTTGTCACACAAGTGAATGTGGTGATTTTTTTTTTAAGGTTGCCTGCCATCTTGTTTAGATAAGGTGTTGAGAGAGCACCCTCTTGCTCCTGTGGTAGAGCAGAGCCAGGGAGCTGAAAAACAAAGAAGAGAGTGCATTACATCTTCCAAGGTAGAAAACCTCAGGATCGCAAATGACACACCTAAGACTTTGGCTACTTTGTGGCCAACCTAGAAGTTGAATCCTAGGTGTCCCAGCTGCACATCTAGTTTTCTTTCCATCATGAACTACTGCAACAGGTTAAAAAAGTTTAATATCAACCTCATGGCTATTCTATTTAGCAGTTCCCATGAATTTGTACCCTTACCATTTTTCAGAGCAGGTAACTGATTTCTTTTTCTGTCTTGCAGGCAAGAGCCACTTGGTTTGTGTTTGCTGAATGCTTTTGTTTTATTCCTAATGCCTTTCTACTATTTATTGACATCAGTTTTTCTTTTGCCTTCATTCCTGAAGCTATTTATTTTGTATTTTTTTTCCCAGAAATTGTATGCAATTTTTTTGTCAAATCCCCTTTGGTCCTTTGTGGTCCGAGGTGGAGAATCACTAAATACATGAATTAAATATCTCCCTTATCTGTAGAGGGTTGTCTTGTTAGAACTCTTGTAAGCACTGGAACTCTGTGTCTCAAGGGATACACTGTGCTCTGTTTTTGTTTTTAGCATTGACTGTATGTCAGGTTCTATGCTAAGCAGAAGACACAGATTCACAGATTCTGCTATCTGGGAGGGTCAGCCCAGCAAGGGAGAAGGACATAATTCAAGTAGTCACATGAATAAGTGCATAGTTATAGACCAAGAGAAGCACTTCAAAAGAATGATCAGGATCTGTTGAGTGTGTATAACAGAAAGAACCAACCCAACCTGGGAGATGAAGACTGAGGAGGAGCTGGGAAGGCTTCCACTTGGCCAAGGGTTGGAGTATGACCCATGCCAGGCAGAAAGAGCCCATTCAATATAGAAAGAACAGCACATGCAAAGGCGCTGGGGTGGAAGGGGGTTTGTGGGTCTGCTTTATTCCTTCTGGCTGCTCAGCTCCTGACCCGGACATTACTGAGCCTTGCCTTGTCCTGGGAACCATGTGCCTCTGGGTTCTGCCCACATCTTAGTTGGATCTCATCCCCTAACCTATTAGTTTTAAAAGAATGGCTTCACCATTCTTGGAACCCCTGTCCAAAGTGACCAAATGAAACACACCCAAGAAGACAAACATCTACTTGGTTTTCCCACTCTGGTCCATGATCATCAGCAATTCTCTACATCTTCCAATTAAGACAATTTCATGGAGTTCCATGACCTAGTGCCTCAAAGAATCACCATGAAGATCAAGCAAGTTAAGACCCTTGAGCTGTGTGGAAGAGTCTCAGGTGCCACAGAGCCTTGCCAGCATTTGCTTTTGGTGAAAAGTCCTCTTTGGAAGGTCAGAGATAGCTACATTTCCCAAAGGGAACTTGTGAGTAATTGACATCAGGGTTGGGCTTGAGGTGATGGGAAGGATACTTTTAACCTAATAATGACCTCTTTTCTGCACTCTCTACCCCCTCCTTGCAGCAATCTGGTGGCATAACGTTTTTGAAATTGTTTTAGCCACTATGACACAGCAACATAACATTTGGAGAAATAAACAGTAACAACAACAACAACAACAACAACAACAACAACAACAAATGATTGGAAAACTAGTGGGAGAATATTCTGCATTGAATTCTCCATCCTGCCATGAACAAACCCAGAAGGGGTAGCCTCAGGCAGAAAATACCTAAACTCTCCTCGTTTGGAAATCCAAGGCGTATCTCAGGGTTCTCCAAAGCCCCCAACAGAACCCAACACAGCTCTGACTCAAGCTTCTTTCTCCTTGCACAGCAAACAAAGGGATGTTGTCTCCACAATCCCCAGGTGGTCATAGAAAATGAATGTCACAGCTGTGGTGGGAGGCAGGACTCTACCAAAACTTGTCATATATTTAGAACAGATATCTCCAGGAAAGCTAACCTATGTGGCTGCGTAACGTATTCCCTGTGGAACAACCCACATCCCTCTTCTCAAACCCCCTCCAGCCAGCCATGCCCCTTCCTGCCTTAGAGGGCTGTATCCTTTAGTGGTTCAAAGTCTCTCTCCCTCTCTCCCTGGGCTCTTCCCAAAGGGCTCAGCTCCCAAGTGGCCTCTTCCTCTTCTGCCTCCTCCCCATCCAAACTCCTGTTTTTCAGTGGGTCAATCCTGAGAGTGAAACGCTGACTTGAAATTGATCTTCCCTGAGGTTGGATGAGTGATGATCCCTGTTATTCTTGGAGAGGTATTTTCTTTTGGTTAAGTAGCAGATTAACCCAAACGTGTCTCTATTCAGTGGCATCCCAGAAGATGTGAATGATGTATTTTGAGATAGTGAGTTTCCCCTGAAAGCCCTAAAATAGGAGCCCTGGTAACCTCTGCTTTTATGTATGTGCCTGACTGGTCCTATTAACACTAGCTGGATCAATGCATGCAGATTAAATAATTTTTCACCAAGTTTCCAATGATACACTCACCCAACCACTCTTTCCCTCCCTCCCTCCCTCCCTCCCTCCCTCCCTCCCTCCCTCCCTTCCTCCCTTCCTTCCTTCCTTCCTTCCTTCCTTCCTTCCTTCCTTCCTTCCTTCCTTCCTTCCTTCCTTCCCTCCTTCCTTCCCTCCCTTCCCTCCTTCCTTCCCTCCCTTCCCTTCCCTCCCTCCCTTCCCCTCCCTCTCTGCCTCCCCTCTTCCCTCCCTCCGTCACATTCTCAACACCTGTTCAGGGAAGTGTAGATTGCTGGGTTGTCTTGTCATCATTCGGAATTTTCCTCCCCAGGTTCATTCAGAGCCCAGGTGAGAGGGCTGATGTTTCCTGGATGTAAGAGCCTGTCTCCGGGCAGTGACCCACCACCCCTGTCCTCTTAATTCAGCCCCTAGATCCAGTATGTCATGAGAGCAGTTAGGAGACAGCTCAAGCCAGCAATTGGTGTCACCATTTTTTAGTCTTTCCCATTAGCCCAAGATAGTTTTTTTTTGTTTTTGTTTTTGCCTGCTTTGTTTTCTTACATCAAGATCCCTCTTTATTGCAGGAAAACCTAATTAAAGTAATTCCTCTCCCTGTCATCTGCAACTCACATTTATGGGTAGGAAAGTGGCTGAGATGAATACATTTAAGGGACTGGGGGGGCCGCAAGGAAGAACACCGTATGTTGTGTGGCTCCATGTCTCAGTGTTGCAGTTCTCAGGCGGGCTTCCAGACAGGGCCACCTCGGTTGAGCTCTTCGGTCTTCAGGAGTGTGAGATGTAGGGATGCGTCTAGTTACGATGCTGCAGTGGGGATCCTATGAGACAGTGTGTGTGGAAGCTCCATTTTAACTGGATCATGGCACATAAACTCATGAGCTTTGTATGCTGGGATGTGTGCTCCAGGGAAAGCGTGCTTATTGGTGACTTTACCAAGTGGGAAAGGAGATAGTGATGACGGCTCAATTCTGTAGATGCAGCCTTGTCACCTGACTCCAAGAAACCTACCTGGCCTGCCCTGTCACACTCCAGCTTTATGTACTTGAACAGTACATTCCTCTGTGATGGTGCCTCAGTTTCCTCTTCTACCAAGTGAGGGGATTGTGCAAGATTTCTAAGATCCTCTCTCTGCTGAATTTCAGAATCTATCTATCATTGACCAACTTCCAATTTACCCTCCACCTTGCCCCTGTTACCCTGCATTCTAGCCGTACTGCACCACGAGATGCTCCAGAAGCTTGCCGTGGCCTGCAGGTCACTGAGGATGCTTTTATCGTACCCCAAACTCTTCCAGTCTCACCACTCTTTCTACTGGTTACATCTTGTTCACCCTCAGGTCTTTGCTTGAAAGCCATATTTTTCTAGGAAGCCTGCTCCCCACCTCCACCAAGCCAGGGGGAGGCTCATCTCCAGCATGTCTGTGGCGCTCTCACAGCCCTTACTATAGAAGAGTATAGCTCCCTGTTTAGGGAGGAGTATGTCTCTGCTGAATCAGAAGCTCCTTGAAGGATGGGGCTGTGTCCTGCTCTAATTGCATCTGAGTTCCTAACACAATGCCTGGCACATAGCAGACAAGCAATCAATATGTTTTTACCTGAACCGTTTTTAAGAGGCTGTGCTGCTGCTCAAAACATGGCATCGTGCCAGCACAGATCTCCCTCCCAGGAGGCAGGTGGTGGGCAAACTTGTAGTGCTCGCTGACAAATTGACTCTGTTTCTAAATGATGGTCATTCCACTTTCCAAAATACCCAGCTATCTCCCAGGGGGTGGAATTGGCCTCTCTCTGTGCCTTGTCCTCTTACGTATCCCCAAAGCCATCCTTTATCTTTGGAACGAGCTGGGAACCGTGTGGACTTGCCCATTTGTTCCTTTTTTGAAGCATAACGTTAACACTCCCCCAAGCATGCACATCCCATTTTAGATGCATTCTGGCAAGCCGATTTCCTGTTCCCATTCAGTCAATCATGTTCCATCCTTGGCAGGAAGGAGAACACACAGCTATGCCTGTGCCAACCCCAACATATTTCTAATTCCATCATGGCTGGGTCTGTGCTGCCTATGCCATAGGATTTTAAGATGCTTTTAAAAAATGGTGTGTATGAGTGTTTCACAGCCAGGACTCAGAATGCACAGGCTGAGCTAGAACTGCAGTGTGGCTGAGCTCGCATTTGTGAATCAGTCATAGCCCATGACCTTTACTTAAGGACCGAAGTCCTGTGTCATAGTAGGAAAGACACCGCATGACAGAGAGGTACTGCCTGGGGACCAAACATTGTGGCATGATGACTTAAGAGTGAAATGGAGCCAAGGACAACATCTAGCCCAGAGTGAGGTCATGAGAGTCAGCCATGTGTTTCTAGTCCATTCTTTATATGTTGCAATAGGGAACAAAGAGTATTTGCACAGGGGTGGGCCAGTAGCCCTTAGTATTGGCAATGATCCATTTATCCATTTCAAACTCTTATGATGCTATGAAAACTAACTCTCCTTCTGATGTTCCTTTGACCACAGGCAAGTATAGATCCACTTCTTGAGGACTTTGATGTATATCTGAGGGCTGTGTGTGTGTGTGTGTGCATATGTGTTGAAACCTCCTTTGTCTACTCTGAGTTCCTTAGCTTAGTTTGAAGTTTCAGTAGGTGCCTCCCTGGACTTACAACCTAACTCCTTTCTTGTCATTTATTATCTGCTAAAATCTATCATGTCCTTTCTGCTATGTCAAGAGTGATTTTGACCCTTACCCTTCTTTCTCCATGCTCTGATATTTTTCTTTCATTTCTTTTTGGAACATAAATTTGATTTCCCATTTGCACGGTCCAGCATGAACCTGAGGGTAATTACTCTAATTTGCAGCTGCATCGAGAAGGCAAAGACTGGAGCAACCATTCCACTCGGCTTAAACTCTCCTCCATCAGGCCCCTCTCCTCAAAATGCCATTCCTTATCAAAATGACTTCAGTGTCAAGTAGGAGCTGCACTAAAAATTTATTTAAGTTTCCGTTTACTTTTCTGATAGCTGTAAAAATCTGTTCTAAAAGGATAGCGGCATTTTTTTCCCTACCGTTTCTCTGTAGCCTATGTTAATTTTGCTCTTTTCTTGCCACCCAATTTTGTTCTCTTCAGTCCTGTTCTCAGCTGGATCCTGGTGTTTCACTCCACATATTGAACAAGCAAAGCAATAATACGTTATGATTAATAAGTGGCTTGACAGGCAGGAAAAAAGAAAATCTTATTCACTGCATCAGTGGTGCTGTGCAAATGTACTGTTTTTGAAAAATGCATTTAGTCAGCAGGGTGGTTTTTGTCCAGATCCTTGGCCCTTTGCTCTCCACTTCAGCTGGATGTTCCGTTTCCTTCACCTGCAAATTTCAGGCTTGCAGGGCATGGGGGCATGGGTTCCGAGGACGCTTACAACCTTGCCAAACCTTGGGAACTCATTTTTGGAGGACAAATCCCTCATTACATAAGATATATTAATACACATCCACATCCCACTTGCAATGCAATTTTGTTTAACTCTCTAAGAATTTAGACTTGAGTTGCATTTGACCCATTGATATAACTAAGTCCTCCTGTGCCACTGACCTTCTCCTGCGTCTGTACGGGTGTGACTCATGCAACTTACAGCAGTGCTATGATCTAGGCACTCTTATCATCCAGATCATTTTGTAGTTTTTTGACTTCTATTGCATATCTGTTTCTCTTAGGAGGTTTTATTTGCATGACTTGGAATGATAAATTTTTTTTTCGGATCTCAAGAAGTTTTTCTCCTTCGGAAAGCTCATAGGCTCTGGATCTGCCTTCTCTAATGTGGTAGCCACAAACCATCTGTGGCCATAAAACACTTAAAATGTGGCTAGCCCAAGCTGTGCTTTGAGTGTAAAATACACCCTAGATTTCAGGCTTAGTAGAGGGAAAAAAAGGAATGTGAAATATCTCATTATTATCTTTTTATATTGACTACATGTTAATACAATAATGACGCTATTTTGGCTGGGCTAAATAAAATATTACAATTAATTTTAACTTTTGTTTCTGTGTATTTTTTACTTTTTAATGAGATTACTAGAAACTTTTAAATTGCATACGCAATTCGCATTATATTTCTGCTGGACAGCATTGCTCTAGATTGCACAGGAAAGGATGTGGGGTTAAAATGGCCCTGGATGACTCCGGACTTCACTGGAAGTACGTCAGTGTCCCAAGGAGGTTTCATCAATATTCATCCACACAGCAGACATTTATTGAGGGTCTGTGCTATGCCAGACATTAGGCAAAATGCTAGAGATAGGGAGAGAGCAGGATAAATAGAGTTTCCACCCAGGGCCTCTGCATCAGGGCACCTAGCCACAGCACACACATGGGCTGCAGTCCAGGATATGCCTAGCCACTAAGCTTGAGATTGCGTGGGGATCCCTGATGCTGAGGAAGGGGTGGGCAGGAAGGAAAGAGCGCCTCCTAGAGACAGATCTACACTGTAGAAATAAACAGTAAGACTTTGGGGGTTGCACATTGAAAAAGTGAAGAAACTACTCATCTCTCTATGCCCTCTGCTTGGCACATGGAAAGCTGGTGATAATTGTACACTGAGTACTAACGTCAGGCCCAGCAGAGTCTAAAGGGACCGGGGCAGGGTTGCTGCCCTTGAAGGAAATGGTTCCTTTTTCTCATTCACACAGAAGGGCCGTCTCTCTCCCAGCTGTGCTTTTTGAGGGTTGCATGTGTACTTTGAAAAAGAGCCTCTTATTCCTCACCAGCCCTGTCTGTGCCTTTACAGAGCAGGGGCATCAGAAGTCCTGGATACCTGCATTGTCTCTGGACTCCACACCTAATGCCCTGACGCTTTGCCTAGATTCTCTTTTTTTTTTTTTTGAGATCGAGTCTCACTCTGTCGCCCAGGCTGGAGTGCAGTGGTGTGATCTTGGCTCACTACAACCTCCACCTCCTGGGTTCAAGTGATTCTCCTGCCTCGGCCTCCTGAGTAGCTGGGACTACAGCTGCATACTACCACGCCCAGCTAATTTTTGTATTTTCAGTAGAGACGGGCTTTCACCATATTGGTCAGGCTAGTCTTGAACTCCTGACCTAGAGATCCGCCCGCTTCAGCCTCTCAAAGTGCTGGGATTACAGATGAAAGCCACCATGCTCAGCCCCTTTGCCTAGATTCTAACCTCTGGACTGAATTCCTGAGACCGCCAGCCTCCAGGCTCAGAGGGTCTGCTGCAGCTTTGCGGTATCTGACCACTGACTTCTGACCCAAGGCTGGGTCTGACCTTACCGACTGGCTGTCCACATCAGGCAAGCCAGCAGAGTTTCTCCTCTGTCCTCTTCCCACTTATTTGCTGTCTTCCTGACTCCCTCTGCTAGAAGGTGAGCTCCTGATCTGGTGTGTTCATTCGTGTATCTGCAGTTTTGAGGAGGCTGCTAGCTCAGGCTGGATGCTGTGTGACCATATGGTAGTGAGGACAAGCCCCTCGCCGTTATATGGATGAGGAGCTGCCTGCATACCTCCCATTCCCCTTCGGCCACTGTGTGTTGTCAACAGTCTTGATTCCAAGATGTGATGTCCTGGCTTTAAGGAGAAAGAACTTCATTGGGAGGGTGGCAGACACTCTCCCCTCACCTCCAGGGACCCTCACCCTTGTACGATCACTTCTCCTTTCAGTGTAGGGGGAGCCTGCGACTCTGATAAGATGTCACTCCTGTGATTGTGTTACCTTACATGGAAAAAGGGAGATGGATGGAATGGGCCTGGTGTAATCACATGAGTCCTTTCAAAGCAAGGAGTTGTCTTGGCGGGTAGCAGAAGAAGTCAGAGACATTGGAGGCATGAGAGAGTACAGTCTTGGCACTGATGACTAGGCTGGCTGTGCTGCTTGTTCCTGCCATGCCCTTTGCCTTGGTTTTGTCTCCTGACCTTTTCCAAGCTGCCACACTCTTTACTGGATCTCAGCCCCCAGCCCTGTGCCTGATACATAGAAAGCTCTAGATAACTGTTCACTGAGTGCTGATGTCAGCCCCAGCAGAGTTCAAAGTGCTGTGTGGGAGAAAGGCAGTCTTGCCTGTCACTAACTGCATCCCTGGCTTTGATGGGCAAAGACTTTGCCCAAGCGTCTAAAGTGACACATCATTCCCCTGCTTGTTAGAGATGAGGAGTTTCTTCACTTTTTCAGTTGCACCCTCCAAAGTCTTCCTGTTTATTTCTACAGTGTAGATTTGTCTGTAGGAGGTGCTCCTTCCTTCCTGCCTACCCCTTCCTCAGCACTGGGGATCCCCATGCAATTTCAAGGCTGGGCAAGTCAGGGGACAGCAGTAAAGTCACTCGTTTCTTGGTTCTTTCTCCGGCGTAAAAGCTATACAATCCCTGTCTTGTAGGGAGTTGGGGCTGACAGAGAACAGAGATGTTCAGTGGCAAATACCCTGCCAACCCTGTGATGTCCAGCAAAAGGATGACTGGGTGGCAAAAGCCAGTGTCACACCACATTCTCAGCTGAGTTCTCCAAATTCTGCCTTTACACAGGTAGTGACATATAAAGCAATTTCCCTGAAAAATGCAGGCCCACCATTAGCCCAGGCCCTGAGGTCTGACAGAGAAGGAAGGTGACTGGAGACGTCATTTATTACATCCTTCCCATGTGCTTGGTATTTTTCCAAGAACTTCCATGTTTGAGTTGATTATCCTGTTTTACGGAAAAGGAAACTGACACTTAGAGAGGTTGAGTCACTTTCCCTGAATTGCACGGCTGAAAAAATGAAAGAGCTGGACAAGCACCCAAGTGTTCTGGCTGCAGAGTATAAGCTCCTTCCTGACCACAGTGCTGGGGTGTCTGAGCTCTGTCCAAGCTCCATGACCTTGGAAAACCATTGAGCCTTCCTGAACTCGGTTTCTTGTCCTGTTCTATGAGGATTTGCATGCAGACTCAATGACATTAGTAATGCCAGGGGCTTTGCATGGTGGAAACTTTTGAACAGCAGGAGAGCAAAGACGCCAGTGGGGCATCTACTGACCAGTGCCTGTGTGTGGCCATCTGAAATTAAGGGGCGTTTGCCTGGAATCTGCCCCCTTGTTCGGATAGGAAGGGGAAACCTCAGCGGTGGTTTTGGTGGAGGCCACAAACCGGCAGCAAACGTCCAGGGGAGGGCACTCTTCTCTCGCAGCTCAATGAATCCTCCAAGGCCTTGCAGTGCAGCTTTTAAGAGGTGCAGTCAGCCTTTGAGAAACGCTGAGCCCCAGGCAAGCCATGGCAGTGGCAAAGCTGCATGGGAAGCATCCCTGGACCGATTCGGTGCCTGGTTCTTCAGGGCCACAGCAGCAGCCGGCCCCATTATTTTCAGGCTACCCAGACAGTGCGTGTGGGTGACGGAATGTATTATGTTTCAGCTGCTGTGTGGGGGGCCGGCGTTGGGGATCAGCGCACTTTTGAGGCAAGACTTTGATTTTCCTCAGGGCTCTCTTTTAACCCTGGGGATCCCTTGGGGAGGCAGGATGTGGCTCTGGTGATTTCCAGAATCAGGAAGGAAGTGGTTTAGGTGTTTGAAGCCACACTCTGCTCTCCAGCCTGGAACTCTCTCGAGCCCCCTATTTCAGGCATCCAGATTGTGTCCTCTCTTTGCCCACCCCACCCTTGATGCCCGCCCCCCATATCCTCCATATCTGGGCCGACTGCCCACATATCACTCTGTATTCGAAAAGCCTTTCCTTCTTCCTCCCTTCCTTCTGCATCCCCCCATTCACCATTAACAATGATAACGGTTTGATAGATTACTCTTTTCACATATCAGGTTGGAAAACTGATTAGATGGAAACTTTCAATACCTTGATCTCTGAAAGTGATGACACAGTGTCATTCTAGACACAGTGTCAGTATATTTTCTAATCTAATATTCATTGCAAGCTTGCTGTGTACTAGAAATGCTGAGCCCTCTAACTCTATCCCCACAATGATTCCATAAGGCAAGTGCTGTTACCATTCCCATTTATAAATGACACAACTACAACGACGGAGGGTACATTTTCCCAGAGAGGGTAAATTGGTTCACTTACTTAGTATTTGGAGGTGCTAAGTCTGACCCAGGTCTATTGTGTACAAACCCCACGTTCTTAGCCACTGCTCCTGTGCTGGCTCTGTTGAGGTCTGCCTTAGTCAGCCCAGGCTGCCATCACAAAGTCCCACAGACTGAGTGGGTTAAAGAGCAGACATTGATCTTCCACAGTTCTGGAGGCTGGAAGTCCAAGAGCAAGGTACCTGCAGATTCACTTCCTGGTGAGGGCTCTCTTCCTGACTTGCAGACAGCCACCTTCTCACTGTGTCCTCACATGGTAGAGATACAACAGTGTCTCTCACTTCTTATAAAGCCACCAATCCCATCATGAGACCCCTACCCTCGTGACCTCGTCTAACCCTAATTACCTCCTGATATGGTTTGGCTGTGTCCCCACCCAAATCTCATCTTGAATTCCCACATGTTGTGGGAGGGACCCAGTGGGAGGTAATTGAATCATGGGGGTAGGTCTTTCCTATGCTGTTCTCATGATAGTGAATAAGTCTTATGAGATCTAATGGTTTCAAAAAGGGGACTTTCCCTGCACAAACTTCTTCTCTTTGCTGCTATGTGAGACGTGCCTTTTACCTTCCACCGTGATTGTGAGGCCTCCTCAGCCACATGGAAATGTAAGTCCATTAAAACCTCCTTTACTTCCCAGTCTCAGGCATGTCTTTATCAGCAGCATGAAAATGGATTAATATAGTAAATTGGTACCAACGGAGTGGGGTGCCACTGAATTCGATACCCAAAAATGTGGACACAACTTTGGAATTGAGTAACAGGCAGGGGTTGGAACAATTTGGAGGGCTCAGAAGAAGACAGGAAAATGTGGAAAATTTGGAACTTCCTAGAGACTTGTTGAATGGCTTTGCCTAAAATGCTGATAGCGATATAGACAATAAAGTCCAGGCTGAGGTGGTCTCAGATGGAAATGAGGACCTTGTTGGGAACTGGAGCAAAGGGAACTCTTGTGGTGTTTTAGCAAAGATTCTGGCAGCATTTTGCCCCTAGAGATTTGTGGAACTTTGAACTTGAGAGAAATGATTTAGGGTATCTGGCAGAATAAATTTCTAAGCTGCAAAGTATTCAAGATGTGACTTGGGTGTTATTAAAGGCATTCAGTTTTATAAGGGAAGCAGAGCATAAAAGTTTGAAAAACCTGCATCCTGACAATGCAATAGAAAAGGAAATCCCATTTTCTGAGGAGAAATCTAAGCCGACTGAAGAAATTTGCGTAAGTAACAAGGAACCAATTCTTAATCCCCGAGACAATGGGGATAATGTCTCCAGGGCATGTCAGAGGTCTTCACAGCAGTCTCTTCCATCACAGGCCCAGAGGCCTAGGAGAAAAAAGTGGTTTTGTGGGACAGGCCCAGGGTCCCCATGCTGTGTGCAGCCTAGGGATCTGGCACTTTCCATCCCAGCTGCTCCAGCCATGGCTGAAAGGGGCCAATGTAGAGCTCGGGTCATGGCTTCAGAGGGTGCAAGCCTCAAGCCATGGCAGCTTCCACATGGTGTTGAGCCTGCCAATGCACAAAAGTCAAGAGTTGAGGTTTGGTAACCTCTGCCTAGATTTCAGAGGATGTATGGAAACACCTGGATGTCTAGGCAGAAGTTTGCTGCAGGGGCAGGGTTTTCATGGAGAGCCTCTGCTTGGGCAGTGCAGAAGGGAAATATGGGGTCAGAGCCCCACATGGAGTCTCTACTGGGACACTGCCTAGTGGAGCTGTGAGAAGAGGGCCACTGTCCTCCAGACCCCAGAATGGTAGATCCACCGACAGCTCCCGCCGTGCACCTGGAAAAACTGCAGACACTCAATGCCAGCCTGTAAAAGCAGTCAACAGGGAGGCTGTACCCTGCAAAGCAACACGGGTGAGGTGCCCAAGACCATGAGAACCTACCTCTTTCATCAGTGTAACTTGGATATGAGACATGGAGTCAAATGAGATCATTTTGGAATTTTCAGATTTGACTGCCCTGCTGGATTTTGGACTTGCATGGGTCCTGTGGCCCCTTTGTTTTGGCCATTTTCTCCCATTTGTAATGGCTGTATTTACCCAATGCCTGGATTGTATCTAGGAAGTAACTAACTTGCTTTTGATTTTACAGACTCATAGGTGCAAGGGACTTGCTTTGTCTGGGATGAGACTTCGGACTGTGGATTTTTGAATTAATGCTTGAAATGAGTTAAGACTTTGGGGAACTATTGGGAAGGCATGATTGGTTTTGATATGTGAGGACATGAGATTTGGGAGGGACCGGGGTGGAATGATACGGTTCGACTGTGTCCCCATCCAAATCTCATCTTGAATTCTCATGTATTGAAGGATCCAGTGGGAGGTAATTGAGTCATGGGGGCAGGTCTTCCCCATGCTTTTCTTGTGATAGTGAATCAGTCTCATGGGAACTGATGGTTTTAAAAAGGGGAATTTCCCGGCGCAAGCTTCTTCTCTTATCTGCTGCTATGTGAGACATGCCTTTCACCTTCCACCACGATTGTGAGGCCTATCCATCTATGTCGAACTGTAAGTTCATTAAAACCTTTTTTTCTTCCTGGTCTCAAGTGTGTCTTTATCAGCAGCGTGAACATGTACTAATACACCTCCCAAAGGCCCCACCTCCAAATACCATCACACTGGGGGTTGGGTCAGCAGATCTGAAATCAGGGGGTGGGGAGGTAAGAGGAAAGATGGGCCCCTTCTAAAGACAGGCATGACCCAGGTCTGAATCCCAGATCTACCAGTTAGTGATGGGGTGAGGCTGGCCATGTCACTTAGCCTCTCTGATCTTCTCTGTCCTCCCCGAGCAAGTAAGACTGGTGATGATGGTGTGTGCCTCACACTGTAAGGGGTTCTTGTTGCAGGTAAATCACGGACCATTGCCTGGCTCATGCTGAGGACTGAAATGTTAGCTCGTGAACTACCCACATGACAAGGCCCAGTCTGGTTTCATTGGTCGGGTGGATGGTGCTAATGATTCATCATTGATGAGCAGCCTTTGCTATTTATGGAAAGGTTTCCCACATGTGAGCTCAGCTGCAGTGGCATTGCTCACTCTTCTGCTGCTGCTAAGCCCAGGGTCCAGGGGACTTGAGACCAGGGCATTGCATGGGGCAGCTGTGTGGTGGGGTCACCACTGGAAAACCCAGCTTTGGAGGACAGCTCACAGGTGACCACATTCTCCTTTGTGGTTTGTCGAAGAATGGTGAAAAGGCAAGATTTAGATTCAAATCCAACTAGTTTCCAGTATTCCTACCTACCAGGTTCTGGATTCTGTGCTAAATGCTTTATTCACTCATAACATGTTATTTAATCCTTTTAGAGAGAAACAAATCTATCAGTAGGGCCAAGGCTCCAGAGGGTTTTCAGAACAAAATAGATCAAACCCTACCATCAGGCAGGAACATGTTATCCCTTCTTCCCCCATCCCCTTTTCATCATCAGGGATTTGATAGTTATTTTCAAGATAAGATCGTTTGAAGGCCTAGATGCCGGCCTGCATCCATCTCTTTTACTCCTTTCTTTGTCTTGCTCAGTGAGTCTCAGATTTTGCAGTGTATAAAATTTAACGTACAGTCCAGAAAAAAAAACCAAAACCTAAGGCCAGGGCACTGTATAGGCAATGGAAACCATGTCATGGGATAATTTTTGCCTTACATGCTGACCACAGATACAAACCCTTTCTTTGAAACAGAACATCATGAGGATGTTCACCTAGGAGATCTCAGAATTGATCTGGTTGAATCTCCCCATTTTACAGATGGGAAGACTGGGTGTCAGAAGAACCAACTGGACCATGGTGGATTCTAACACTCATTAGGGATAGAGCCAGGAATGTTTTAGTGGAACTGGGTTGTCTGCTGACCAAACATCTGAGCTGTAATTTGACTAAAAACTGCCAAGGGTTTTAAAAGAATGCGACAGATTAGTTTCCTGGCTTCTCTCACCAGATTGTCAGGAAAACAGTTGGTTCCAGATTTGCCAGGATATCCAGAGAGGTTGCCCTGGCTGGGTAGCCTTAGAAAGCCTGTCACCGTCAAAAAACAAACAAACAAACAAAAAAACCCTTTGCTAAAGCCAGGATTCTGAATCTTTTTCAGAGACAAACACTAGGTAAGATGAGTCACCAATGAAAAACAGTCAGCTCTAACCCTTTTTTTTTTTTTTTTTTTTTTTAAATCTTCTTTCCTGCATGCTATCTATGGGTTTTCATGATGGGAAGGCCAGGCAGTCCATGGGTCTGTAGGGGAGCAGGCAGATTTTTTCCTTACTGGAGAGGCAGAGAGCCTTTCCTTCCCATCCTTAGACTTTTATCAGGACTCATAAGCTCAGGCCAGAAGCTCTGGGCAGATAAGAGACTTAAGTCAATTGTGTTAGGGCAATTATTTTTCCGGCTTAGATAGTTCACTGTTGGATGCTAAGGGGCAGCAAGGGTTTGCAGCTGCTCAGGTGTGTCTGTGCCATCTTTTTGTCTTCAGGGTTACCACAATTGGAGCAAATGTTAGAACTCCTCTAGTGTCTCCAGTCCATTGCCCTCCGGGATGAATCTTTTTCCGTCTTCCACTTGGCTCATCTTAGACCACCATCAACTCAGCCTTCTTTTTATTAGCTAGTAACAGACAAGGGCTAGAGCAATTTACTGATTAGATGGATTAACTCTTTAGCTAGGGAGAGTCCAACCCAGGGTGGGACATGCTGAAAAGTCTGTCTATAAATGTCTCAATAGCTGACACTCAAGGCAAACATTCCTCTTGGGAAGATATAAAGGACTCTCAGGCCAAATAACACTGCGTACATCTGTCTCATGTCACAAGACTTAGTACTGTACTAAGCTGGTTACTGGTCCCTTGCTAATAATAACAAGGACAATAATAATTGTTAACATTTAGCAGGTCTTTGCCAGGTGCCAGGCACTGTTCTAAGGGCTTTATGTGTATGATCCAATTTAATCTTCACAGCAGCCCTATTTAGCATGAAAAAGTAGGATGCCCATTTCAGATATGAGGAAACTGAGGCACAGATGGGATAAGTACCTTGTTCACACTCCACTAGACTAGGACATACAGGAGACAGACCATAAGGACTTGCGGTTTTCCTGTGTATATTGTATTCATCCGTTCTTGCATTGCTATAAAAAAATACCTGACACTGGGTAATTTACATAGAAAAGAGGTTTAATTGGCTCATGGTTCTGCAGGCTGTATAGGAAGCATGATGCTGGCATCTGCTTGGCTTCTGGGGAGGCCTCAGGAAACTTATAATCATGGCAGAAGGCAAAGAGGAACGGCGTCTCACATGGGCAGAGAAGGAGCAAGAGAGAGGGGGAGGTACTGTGCACTTTTTTAAACAACCAGGTCATGTGAGAACTCATTCACTATCATGAGAACAGCACCAAAGGGATGGTGCTAAACCATTCATGAGAAACCACCCCCATGATCAAATCACCTCCCACCAGGCCCCACCTCCAACACTGGGGACTACAATTGAACATGAGATTTGGGTGGGGACATAGATCCAAACCATATCACATATCTAGTTTTATTACAAGGGTTTGGGTTTCATCTTACCTCAAGGTTAGGTTTAGCATCAGTAGATTGTAGATGCCCATCTTCCTTCACTGGGCCCAGAGGTACCTGGTCCAAATATAACCGACTTTGAATTCTTAGGGAAGGATACTTCAGTGGATTGTGAAACCTAAAGGAAGTAGGGAGGGAAGATTCTTTGGAGGGGATTGGCAGTGTTCTCAGGACAGTGGACATGTGCTGTCTCTGGTTTCTGGTACCCATGCATCCTTCTGCTGCTAACTGTGTCTGACCTTGCTTTCTCCCGCCCCCTGTCTGTGTGCCCTGGGAGGGACTTCACCTCTGACTTAGGGAGCATTTGACGTAGGTTTTAGCTAATCAGAGAATCATATATTTTTACTAGAGTGATTGAGTCAAGGATGGGCATACGAGCCAAAGAGAGCAGAGCAAGAGCCCCAGATGGGCAGTCTGGCAAAGGAGCTCTGTGCTCTTCTACTAGTCCACAGCCTATGATGGTGTCTAGTCTGGAACTGTGGCAGCCATCTTGGCACCATGAGGCAAGAGCTGACTGAGGATATTGCCCAACTCAGAGGAAGCAGAGGTGAGAGAAGGAGAGGGAGAACCCCACAAGTCAAACTGTGACTACCGTGGATATTTGAGTCTGCTCACCCATGTTGCTTCATCAAGGAATTTTAATTGATATAGCCTATCATATATGAGTATAGTTTTATTAGCAGGCATCTAGAAGATGGTTAACCAGGGAAAGGTGTGGTATGCAAACCTTCCCTTAGAAACCTCTTCTGTTGGTCAGCTAACTCATCACTATGGGGAATGAAACCCCATATTCTGGTTTACCATATACCAACCTGAAGTGCAAGGAGCAATAATTCCACAAGAATTACTTCAATAGAAGCGGGGGTTCATTTACAGGAGGAAAATCAGGCACAGAGAAATTATGTAAAGTATCCACAGTTATACAGTTAGGAATTGGAAGAACCCAGATTCAAATGCAGGCAATCTGGATCATGAATCCAAGCTTTTAATCACTATGCCTAATAAACACTTTTAAAAATTAAAAATATTTATTGAGGACCTACTATGGGTCCAATGTGGAATACATCCATGAATAAGATGCCCAAAGATCCTTCCCTCATGATATGAGCATTCAAATGCTTATATATGTGTGTGAAAATGTAGAAAATAAAGAAGAAAAATAGCAAGTAATGTTAGAAGGTGGTAAGTTCTGTGAAAAAGAACTAGCACACAAGCTAAGGGAGATCAGGGTAGAGGGTTCCAGTTTTCAATAGGGAGGTGAGAATCAGCCTCTTTGAGAAGATGACTTGGAAGAGGCGAGGGAGTTCCAGGAATATCTGAGCAAACATTCCAGATGCAGGAAATAGCCAGTGCAAGGCCCAGAGGCAGAAGGTGCCTGGTGTGCTCAAGCAGCAGCAGGGAAGTCAGCATGGTTGGAACCGAGTGTGTAGGACACAGTAGAAGATGAGGCTAGAGAAGTAATTCCAGATCTCAGAAAAGACTGGCCCCTGCAGGATTCTGAGCAAAGGAGAGACATGATCTGGCCGTGGCTGTGCAAGAGCCAGCTGTCAGTGGGTGTAGATGGGAAGTGTTGGCACAGGGAGACCCGGGTGAGAGATGAGGAAAGCTGGGTGTCAGCAGTGGAGGGGGTAAGAGGTGGTCAGATTCTGAATATGTTTCAAAGAAGAAATAAAAGAATTTGTAATAATTTTAGATGTGCAGCAGAAAGTGAGGCATCAGAGATAACTGTAAAGTGTTTGAGCAAAACTTGAGTAATTCAATAAAACCCAATTCTTCTTTGAACTTCACTTCTGTGGCCAAGGAATCAATAACCTCTTCTGCCTGGGGCCACTTTTGGCTCTGTTTTATCCAGAAGTGCCTCCTTGAATGAGCACACTGCTTTTTGACAGAGAGTTCCTATGTGAACCATCCCATTTCATTCCCATCACAATCCTGTGGGATTCTACTCCTGTGTGATAACCAGGGAAACTGAGATTCAATGAGATAGTTGTTCACCTGACCCAGCTCACATAGTTGATGAGCTGATGTTCTCTATTCTGTTACAGTAGAAGAATATTCTGTTGTTATTAAGCCACAGTAGAAGCAATTGCCTCCTGGTTATAAAGTAGCTAATTGCACCTACCAGATCATTTTCATCATCCATGTAGTCTATTGGTTTTAAGCTGTGAGCATTGAAGCAGATTGTTCTTCCGAAGGCTTATCTGTAAATACATTCTTTCCATTTGCTGTAGATTTCTACCACGTCACGCTTAAGATCTAACATTTTTGTCCTTGTTTTTGGACAAAAAGGTACCTGTATTATGCTCTACTAGATTAAAACACCTACCTTGGTTTCTGTTATTGTTTGTTTTTTGTTTTGGCTACTGCTCTGTGACATACTTCTTTTACCCTACTTTGTAGGGAGTAACTTGATAAGCAAGACGATATTTGATAGCAAAGCTGAGGAATGGGTAGTTGGCAGAGATGATTTTAAAATCCAGAAAAGATGTAAAAATTATGTGGGAATGTAAATAATAGATCAAACCAGCTGTTGTCTGGAATTTCCACCAATATCTTGATGTCACTACTTGGGCAGCCAGAGTCTCTTCCTGCTGGGACAATTCCATGGTTGTGTTTTCATGGCCATTTTCCTGCAGAGGCTGAAGCTCCACTTTTCTGCATTCTGCCTGCTTTTCGAGTGCGTAAAATGAAACACACAGAGGCATGACTTTTTTTTTTTTTAAGCTGCATTCATGCTGTGTTGAGGTCAAAGATTTTAACCAAGTCAAGCAATGTGGATGTTGAGGCTTCAGGGAGATGGTTGTCTCCAACAGATGTCAGCCTTGTTGATGAGTATGGACCTTCTGCTGCATCTTCTGCAGGACCATTCCCTCCCAGCATCTCTGTGACTCCAGTTTTCCCCATTGGAAATGAGTGCTTTGTTGCAGAGAAGAGAATCACTCCGAGCAGGTGTGTAGTCAGATGAATTTTTAAGCAAGAATTCCAAACACAGAGAAGAGGAGAGGCAACAGGAGAGGCAAGGATGGAAAGGTGAAGGAGGTTTCTGCTTCTCCTTATGAAATAAATAGGCATTTCTAATAGAGTAAACCATTTCATGCCTGGATGGGCGCAATCACCCGCAAATGGGACGGTAGCCTCCCTTCAAGTTCTCCTTCTTCCTGGCTATTCTGTTTCTCTCAGATCAATCTTCCCAAATGACTTCTGAGGTGTCCTCCCTCACTGAAAGCTCCCAGTTGGGCCTGTATTATCTATGGGTCAAACACACACACCCCTGGTCTCAGTGGTCAAGGACGGAAAGTGATGGAATCCAACCTAAACCCATCCATGCTGCCACCCTCTCCTGGGGCCTTTTCTTCACCAGCTCCCAAGTGGCCCAGGCTTCTCCCTTCATCTCTCAGTCATGACCAATGTGTGGCTGGCCCCTCAGAGGCTCCTTCCCAGTGGGAGCCCTCCCCATTCATTCTGACCCAGGCAAGGGTCTACCTTTCTGTGATGACTTTCCCCCCATTTGCAAGATGCATTTCACATGTAACTCTGTTCCTTTCTTATATCATAAATCACCTTACGTAAATATTTTTGTAGTGCACAACCACAATTTCAACATTTGGTGTCACCTGTTTTGCTTTGCCTCACATTGTTTCCTTGGAGCACGTTCACTAAGGTGAAATGACCTTCCAAAGACTGAGCAAAACACGGGACGCTTCACAAATTGGGGTGTCATTCTTACACAGGGGCTGTGCTAATCTTCTGTGTACCATTCTCATTTTAATATGTGCTGCTGAAGCAAGCCCCTATGATGACACTTTTACCATGCCACCCGTCCCTGCCTAGCCGCTGGCTCTCTCTAGCCTCACACAACCTGGCACCTAATCAGACACTGTTTTATCTGGGTTCAGTGTCATCGTCTTAACCACAATCCAGGCTTGTTCAAGTCAGGGATCTTGCATTCAGCTTCATTGTTAATATCACATCAGTTATGACCATCCTTGGCACATAATAGACACTGGTGAAACCCACATTTTGACTTAAACTCACAGAGAAGAAGAAGGGAAGATCTTTTCTTATTTATCACTTAAGCTCTCTGGAAAAGGACATGTTGGTATATTCACCGATGGTCTCTCTGAGTTCCCGAAGTCCCATCAGTCCCCTCAAGGGTGCTGGCGATGTTTGGTGTGGACAGTGCCTCTGAGGCCCGCCCTCTTGCAGGATATTTACTTGTTCATTCATTCATTCTTCCATTCATAAACTGCACAGAGCACCTGCTCTGTTCTTGGCATGGAGATGTGGTTCGGAAAGAGACAAAATCCAGCTTTCACACGGAGCTCGTGGTCAGTCTCCTGTTGGGGGTTAGCACTGGGGAGGGAAGAGAGGGAGACACAGCAAACAAGTAAGTGAGTCAATAAGGGCTTCCCATTGAGACGCGGCTCTGAGGAAAATGAAACACATATTGCAGTAGCGAGTGGATGGGGTAATGGGTGGCCGTGGTGAGGCCTCAATAACAAGATCAGATTCCACAGGCGTGTGAGACTAGTCTCCCAGGAAGAGGGAACAGCAGGTGCCAAAACTGGAAGGCAGGTCTTCTCCGTCTCAGCGCTATTGACATTTGGGGCTGGAGAATCCTTTCTTGTGGAGGGGCATCCCGTGCTCTGTGGGGTGTTTGGTAGCTTCTGTGGCCTCTACCCACTGGTCGTCGGGAGCACCATCCTCCCCCTGCCCCGTCCCGATTGTGACTATCAAAAATGTATTTTCTGACCCATCAAAAATGTGTGGCAGTGGGGTTTGTGGGTCAGTGGGGTTTGTGGGTCAGTGGTGGCCCCCAGAAAGACGTGTCCATGTCCTAGCCAAACATTCCCGGGGACCTGTGATGGTGACCTTGATTGGAAAAAGGATCTATGCAGAGGTAATTTAAAAGGGTCTCAAGGTGAAATCACCCTGGATCATCCAGATGGGCTGAAATCCAGTGACACGTGGAGACAGAGAGGCAAAGACAGAGATACAGAAGACAAGGCAATGTGAAGACAGAGGCAGAGAGCTGGGGACTCTGCCACAGGGAAAGCCAAAGCCACCAGAAGCTGGGAGGGTCTGTGGTTCCCTGGAACCTTTTGGGGGGAGTGGGGCCTGGCTGACACCTTAGTTTTCAACTCCAGCCTTAACTGGAAGATAGTAAATTTCTGTTAAGTCACCCAGTTTGGGGTGACTTCTTACAGCAGCCACAGGAAAGGAATGCAGGGGAAAAAAGCATCCATGGAAGAAACATTACCCTCAGGTGACAAAGATCAGGGCAGGTTCCAGGAACCATTACCCTCAGGCAACAAGGATCAGGGCAGATTTGAGGAACCATTACCTTCAGGCAACAAAGATCAGGGCAGGATTGAGGAACCATGGGAAGGCAGGTATAACTGCAGCCTCGGTCAGTAAGGCCAGTGGAGTGGGTGGGGTGGGGTGGGGGGTGGAGGTTGCGGGCAGGTCTTACCTGGCCTTAGAGGCCCTAATAAGGAATTTAGGGTTTGTTGTAAGTGGGAGGTATATTAAGCACTGAGGGTTTCGGACTAGCCAGTGACATGATCTGGTTTATATCTGTAGCGGATTTTTCTCACTACTCAAGTGGATTGTGTGTGTGGTGGAGCAAAATGAAGCTGGGATTCCTTAGGACACAGTTGCAACTGAAACGGGCAGGACTTTCGGCCACGTGAGGCACGAAGACCTTTCTCTCATTATGGGGTTCCCTAGGGGAAGCAGCCAACGATAGACGCTTCCTCCTCTAGAATTCCAACAGGAAAAGGCCTCGCATCTGGTATTCCATGTGTCATGAAGGCAGAAGCCCTCGTCTGCACCCCCTGCCAAGATGCTTAATTTATTTATTACATTTTAAGATGAAGAAACGGAAGCATAAAAGGAAAAAGTGGTACCTGAGGCCCACAGGCACAGAAGTATTCACTGGCAGAGCGGGAATCTGAACCCAAGCTTCAGATGTTCTTTCCTGATATGCTTCCTTTATTTGTACAGAGTGGTGCGTTTTATCAAAGGTCTTATTTGAATTTTACAATGACCTAATGAGAGACGTGGCATAAATAACACTTTTATTTTACAAATGCAAAAGTATAATTAAAAAAATAAAATAAGGACGATCAGAGAGGTGAAGTGATTTCCCCAACGTCACACAGCTTTGAAGGGGTGGGATTGTCAATCAACCTTGGGTCTTCTAACCCCTGATCTGATGTTCCTCCTTTGGACCGCTCATGCTGGGTCTTGGAGAATGATGAAGTAACTACCTAAATATTACACGTCTCCCACCATTGGCCAGGTGTGGTGGCTCATGCCTGTAATCCCAGCACTTTGGGAGGCCGAGGTGGGCGGATCATTTGAGGTCAGGAGTTCAAGACAAGCCTGGCCAACATGGTGAAACCCCGTCTCTACTAAAAATACAAAAATAAGCCGGGCGTGTTGGTGGGCGCCTGTGATCCCAGCTACTCAGGAGGCTGAGGCAGGAGAATCACTTGAATCTGGGAGATGGAGGTTACAGTGAGCCAAGATCATACCACTGCACCCCAGCCTGGGTGACAGAGTGAGACTCCGTCTCAGACAAAACAAAGCAAAAGTTTCCCACCACCTCTTTGCCTCCAGTGACTTCTTTCCAACTGAAAAGATTTCAATTTATGATTATATGTTGTTCCTTGCCCTTTAGGCAAGTTTGATTTCATTGTCCAGACGCAAAAACTATTTCACAGTGAAGGCTGCACATAAAAAAAAAAAAAAAAACGAGGAAGCAGTTTAACATAGGACATGCCAGATCTGAAAACAATTTTAGAGGTAATGTAGGATCCGTGAAACCTATATATGTTTTCCAATAGCTGAGAAAAAGCATACCCCTTTACTGTGTTTTGTTTTTTTTTTTTTTTGTCTGAGTGTGTGTTCTGTGCGACATAAAAATAAAGGTTCGCCGGGCGCGGTGACTCACGCCTGTAATCCCAGCACTTTGGGAGGCCGAGGCGGGCGGATCATGAGGTCAGGAGATCGAGACCATCCTGGCTAATACGGTGAAACCCGTCTCTACTAAAAATGCAAAAAATTAGCCAGGCGTGGTGGCGGGTGCCTGTAGTCCCAGCTACTCTGAGGCTGAGGGAGGAGAATGGCGTGAACCTGGGAGGTGGAGCTTGCAGTGAGCCGAGATTGCGCCACTGCACTCCAGCCTGGGCGACAGAGTGAGACTCTGTCTCAAAAAAAAAAAAAAAAAAAAAAAAAAAAAAATTAATAATAAAAAATAAAATAAATAAACAAAGGTTCGCATAATACTGGAGCCATGGTAAAGCCAGGAGGCCAGGAAATCTGACACTAATGGGGACAGGGTATTTCCTACTCAGGAAATTAGCAGTGTCTGTGCCTTTCTCTATATATGTATGCGCTCAGAAGTGCTCCGGGGTCCTCTGACCTTTCCCTGTCATCCTTGGTAAGAGAGAACGCGCTAAATAAATCTAAAATGCTTTCACCTGACTCAGGAGTCTTGCTTTGAAAGAATGCACTTTGACTTAAACTCACAGAGAAAAAGAAGGGAAGATCTTTTCTTATTTATCACTTATGAGAGAAAGGCTGTTCTTTGTGTATGTATCCAGTCTGCGAATTTGGTCACTAGAGGTATATGAAGCCCACACTGTGTGCCAGGCTTTGAGTCAGTGCTAGGGACACCCTGGCAGAGAGGAGACTTGGGCACTTGGCTCGTGGGATTGTTCTGTCCGGAGTGAAGAGAGATTTGAGGAAGTGTGGGAATGTTGTGAGGTCCCCGGGTCCACTCATGATGCTGGGAGGACCCGGTGGTCCTGGCAACACTGAATGCAATTCGAGGGCAAGGGGGAGCCAGAGTCCGAGTTTGCAGGACAGTGCCGAATATCAAATCTGAAGGTCCCAGGAGGCTGAGTGTGATTGGAGTAGAAAAGTCTAAGGTTAAGCAGAGCAGTGAGCTAGTGGGGCAGTGAGCTCAGTGCTCAGTCTGTGAACATCAGGAGGCCAGGAGCTTCCTTTTTGTGTGCTGGGGGGCAAACAGTTTCTCAGGGGATAAGGTGGTACTGCACCATCTTTGTGCTTTGGTGCACAATTGCCACCAAGGGGTGCTGGTGCCTGAGGCTGGCATGAAGCCCTCTCCGTGAGCAGCCAAGTGGGGAGATCTGCTCCATGAGTCATGCTGCGTTAGTTTGCTAAGAGGGAGTCATGCTGTGTTAGTTTGCTAGGACCGCCATAGTCATCCTACGGACTAGGTGGCTTAAACCATCAACATTTATTTTCTCCCAGTTCTAGAGGCTGGAAGTCCAAGATCAAGACACTTGCAGGGGGTGATTGCTACTGTGGTCTCTCTCCTTGACTTGCAGACGGCGGCCTTCTTGCTGCCTCTTCACATGGCTCTTCCTCTGTGTACCCCTGCGGTCTCTTTGTGTGCCCAAATTTCCTCTTCTCATAAGTACACCAATCATATTGGATTAGAGATCACCCAAACAGCCTCATTTTACTTAATTTTCTCTTGAAAGCCTCTATCTCCAAGTCTAGTCACATTCTGAGGTACTGGGGGTTAGGACTTGAACATATGAATTTGGGGGGTGAGGAGGGACATATTCCAGCCTATAACAGGTGTCCTCACTTTTTATTGTCTTTTTGTCTTTGGAGAGCTGAGACTGGAAGCCACCCCAGAATAGATATAGCACGTTAACCATAGCGTCAGGAAATCTCCATTTTCATCTTCAACCCTTCAGCCCATCTGATCATTAATTTGGTTCATAAAGTCCTGGTGCTAGAAGTACAATTTTTGGAGACATGAATTGCCTAAACAGAAGCCATTCCATCTTTAAGGGAATTTTAACATAAGTCTCGCAGGTAATAAAGCGGATGCACTTGTTCTCTAATTATTTATTTATGGACCCACTTCCCTTGCTCAACCAAGGCCTCCTAAAAGGCACTGAGTTTTCTTTGTTTATCTTGGTACCCACTGCTCGGAACACAGTCCAGCACATAGGGACGCACATGGTACCCTGTCTGTGGAGCTGAATTTGTTGAAGTTGCCTCACGGTTGAATGGGTCTTTGTGCCTAGAGAGGAAAGCATGAAAGGGAATGTTTAGTTGGATGCCAGATAATAGAGAAGCCGGACACACTTTTGGTCTTTGGGCTCCAGCTTTGTGCTCTTCTTTCCCTCTGACACTCGGTCCCTGTGCCCCTGTGGAGTGAACACTCTGCCAAGCCTAAAAGTCCAGCCCAAATATGTCAGCTTTTTCTTATCCATCAGCCAAGTTCAGGGATATTCCTTCAAGCATCAGGCCTAATTAAATGGGATGTAAAAGGCCAAACTGCCCTGTACCTCCCACCTGATTCTGCCCCCGAATCCTCCACTTCCAGTGGGAGAATTGGCAAGAGGGAGGGGCTCCTGGTTGGCTGCGCATCTGTGGGGCTGTGCTGCATCTTTGCGGAGCTCAGATGAGTCTAGGGGGAAGACATCTTATACTCAGTACCACTTATCTTCTCCATCTTCTCCATGTTCTTCTCCTGATGGGTGTTACACTTGTCCATTGTCCATTTTCCCAGCAGCCCACAGGAAAAGAGAGCCATAGAGCCATCACATGGAAAAACAGGGCAGGAGATGTGGGGGAGAGAGAAGAGGAAGTGAGCAAGTGAGTGAGAGAGAGAGAGGTTATATGCATGTTCCTATCCATTTGTGAGTTTGCTGAAACACTGGCCTTTGTGTAAAGGAAAACATTTCACGATTCTGCCGCCTGATGGATGAAACTTGTTTGATCACAAAAGTAAATTAAAAGAAAAGCAGCCCTTGTCACATTTTATGTATGCAGATAATTGAGAGAAGTGAACAAATATAGCCAGCAAGCTGTATACATAATATAATACAAGATAGAACATTTAAAAAAATGAACAAGATTCAGAAACTCTAATCAATTACATTTTACAACAGTCAGTAAGTCTGTCTCTTATTATCTTTCTGCTGACCATAAGTGAATTAGCGCTTTCTGATTAAAAGCTTCTTTCCTTGGGTCAAAAATGTTAAGGGCTATCACCTCTCTCCTCTTTCTTTTTTTCATGTATGTAGCTCTGAGCATGGTATTGTGGCCTCTCCTTCCAAATGTGTGGGGCGGGCAAGTGGCTGGGGACGCCTCCATCCAGCCATCAGTGGGGACTTCACTCCCATCTGTAATGTGTTCCCGGTAACCGTGCCAGGCAGCTCCTTCTGTATGCAAGGTGGAACGTCTCTCTTCAAAACGAGTGCCTCTTGGTGTATTTTCACCATTAATAAGCTGATTCTTTATTATTAAAAAAAATTCTGAGACCACTTATTTCCTGCTGCCTTATTCATTTGGTTAATGCATGCTGTTTCTGAAAAAATAAATATTAATGTAGCATGTCTTGTGGGAGCAGGTCTTTGGGGGTGGAAGGAGGAGATCTGTGAACCTGTGGATAACATACCTGAACCCTCTGCCATCAAGATAATAATTAGGCTTGCCCTGAGTAAAAGTAGTCATTATTTTAGTAACCAGAAAGCTGTGAATCCTTCTTGCTGCCTCTGGAGTTGACTGATTCCTCCTCAGTGAGAACGTCTCTTTTTGGGACCTGATATTAACACTGTCTGTGCTGATGGTCTCGTCAACCCTCTGATACAGGTAGAGAATGTAGCATTTAGGAAATTCTGAAAAGAAAAGCTTTAAATAAGTATCAGCAATCCAAACTGTCAGAGGGTAGGGAGATGGCAGCGGAAACAGTGATTCATCAATGAAATGTGATTGGTTAATACTATGCAAGCAGTGTGTATTAGTCCGTTTTTGCATTGCTACGAAGACATACCTGAGACTAAGAAAAAAGGTTTCATCGGCTCCTGGTTTTGCAGGCTGTACAGGTTTCTGTTTCTAGGGAGGCCTCAGGAAGCTTACAATCATGGCAGAAGGTGAAGGGGAAGCAAAGCACATTTTCATGGCACAGCAGGAGAGAGAGAGAGAGAGAAGGGGGAAGAGCTGTACACCTTCGAACAACCAGATCTTGTGAGAACTCACTCGTTATCACAGGAAGAGCAAGGAGGAAATCTGCTCCTGTGATTTAATCACCTCCCACCAGGTCCCTCCCTCAACACTGGGGGTTACAATTTAACATGCGATTTGGGTGGGGACACAGAGCCAAACCATATCACAGTGTGATAAGTAAGGCCAAAGTAGGAAACACTGTCACTGGTCACCTCTTTGCCAGAGAGATGTTGAATCCATTTATTCATTTTTATTAGTCAATCAGATACGTTAGAGTTGAAATGGATCTTGAAATTTGTGTAGTTTGCCTCCTAAGCCCCTAAAACAAACAGTGTAGAAGGAGAAACCTTCTCCAGCACAATAGATAGATGTTTTATTGTGTTCTGCTTGGATCTCTTGAATTATGGGGAGCTCAGTACTTTTCAAGGCAACCTTATTGACTGTGAGGCAGTGCTAATGGTTGGAAACTTGTTTCTTTGTGGTTTTAGTTCAGAATCTTTTGGTTGGAAGTGGTGGGGAAAACATTCCCTCCACTTTCAGTTCATTGAGCTAAAAGAGAAATTTACTGGGTTACATAACTTTCATGATTCCAGGTAAGGTGGGGTTCAGGTGAGACTTGATTCAGGGCTCAAAGGATATCGCCAAGCTTCATCTCAGCTCTGTTTCCTTCTAGTTGGCTTCGTCCTCAGGATCTGCTTGGTGGTCTCTGGCAAATTCAGACTCATTTTTTCAGGACACCACACCAATAGCTTCTTTCGAATTATTGGGAGTTTTTGTTCTCTCATTGGCCCAAACTGAGAACATATCAATTCCTGATGACTTTGTTTGTGTACCACCTGCCACTTACCCACAGAGCCTGAGATTGAGATTTGAGCACAAGTAGTTAATGTGGAAGGTGAGCGCAGGGAAAGAGGGAAAGTCAATAAAATACATTTAATGAAACTGGTTACTGCTATGAACAAATGAGGCTCAGCCCTACCGGGGTCCCTCAGAAATTGTGTAGAATGCCCCCAGAAGGACAGGATGTGATGGCTCATTGACACCCCATCTCCTGTCTCCACTAGTTGAAGATTATTTTTGGAGGTGTTTGCTCCCTTCCACCTCCCGACTCTGGGCTGAATTCAGATGGGATGTGCTAGGGTCAGGGGCGGGGGGCAGTGGCGCGCTTCTGATAAAGGCCTGAGGCAGAGAAGCAGGGGGTCACAGCAGGTGCTTGAGCAGTGATGCTACCGGGGTCCTAGGAACTGGGTGCCCTGGCTCAGCAGAAACCACAGGTGGGCTGAGGGATACAGAAAGTGACTGCCACCACCAGCCAGGCTGTGGCCTGAGCATGCATTGAGCTGATTGGCTAACCTCCATCACGGGCTACTTTCTTGAAGGTGGGTATGGAAGCTGCTCAGACTACATGCAATGAGAGTGGAGAAAATTTCTCCCAAGAACAAAATCAGGGTGCCATTACCAGAAAGAAGAAGAATGCATGCTGGAGAGTAAACTCAATAAGCATTCACTATACCACTGTTGAGCCAAAACCTGCCTTCTGATAACTTCTACCCGTTTGTTGGAATGTTACCTCTAAATGGAATATTGAATTAACAGTATGTTTCCCCCATACATGACAGCCCCTCAGATATTAGGAGATAATTAGCCTGTCTGCGTTTGGACTTTTCTCTAATGCAGTATGGGTTAGAGAACCCATGCTTAGATTCTTTAACTATTGGAGGACTTTTCATGGTGGTCCTAGTCACTGCTGTCTCCAACATCTCCATTGTTATGGTCCTCTATGGACCACTCTCTCAGCTCATTACAACAGGAAAGATGGGATTAGGTCCATCACACTAAGGATAGATGTGCACAAGGATAACCCTCGGGTTGAGAAATTGGGAGCATCTTGTGATGTGACCCTTGAAGTCTATTTTATTATATTCTGGTGATTTGAAAATGAATGATCTGGCCAGGCGCAGTGGCTCACACCTGTAATCCCAGCACTTTGGGAGGCCGAGGCGGGCGGATCACGAGGTCAAGAGATCGAAACCATCCTGGCTAACATGGTGAGATCCCATCTCTACTAAAAATACAAAAATTAGCTGGGCATGGTGGTGAGCACCTGTAATCCCAGCTACTTGGGAGGCTGAAGCAGGAGAATGGCTTAAACCCGGGAGGCGGAGGTTGCAGTGAGCCAAGATCGTGCCATTGCACTCCAGCCTGGTGACAGGGCGAGATGCCCTCTAAAAAAAAAAAAAAAAAAGTAAAAGAAAGAAAAGAAAAAAAAAGAAAGAAAGAAAATGGGGGAATCTATGTGTAACTCTCAGCCAGAAAATACTTTTCTCCTCCATTATCCAGTAATGGCCAATTCCTCTGTGGACAAATGCTGACTTGACTTGCCCAGTGTCTCTTCTTCTGGTAACAGAATCCCGAATGACCTCTCTGGAAGCATTTCTGTGCTCAGTGTGGTTGGGATGGACGTATGGTGAAATGAGTGATCTGTTCTTGACCAAGCAGAGTCCTCACACTCTTCTCCAAGGGGTTTGTTGATGATGACTTGTGACCTTGTCTTGGCTAATTGTCATAATCCCATCAAGGATGGGTTCATGACCCCAAGGCAGGACCGAGCACAGGATGCCTCCTGAAACATAGGTTTAGGGATGCTGGAGGCCTTTCCAGCCATGTGGAGCCTGAGGATGAAGCCGCAAGAGAAGCATGAGATGACCAGAAACCAGGTGTGTCGCATCCTTCTGACCTCTAAGTCCTGCCTCGATGGAGCAGTCTAGAGTGGACATTTCATCATAGGGGATGACACAGTTCTGATTTCTGCTTCTGCCACAAGATGAATCCTCGTTAACACATTCATGACATTAAGACATTTAATAGATTGTATCAAATAGTGGGAAAATAAGTGGATTCAAGTCAGAAGTTCTAGGATTTAGCTGGATGCTACGTCTCTCCACTGGGAGACAGAGTCTGAGCCAATTTTCTCATCTGTATGCTTAGTTTCTGCTTTGAAGAAGATTAAGTGTGGGCAATAGAAAGTGGTAAGATAAAGTGATGCGATGGACATATGGGTATTGTGGTCCATCTTTATTAAACTACATGGTTAAAAAAAAAAATCATCCACTAGGTCAAAATGGTCAGATCAGTAGCTCCAAGAAGACATGGGCTAAAAGGATCCTCCCTAGATGTTGAAACAACTGTGGATTTTCACAGAACATTTAGTATGTGAATGGACAAGGTAGTTTTGAGAGAGATGATCTTGTTTCATCTTGATGACTCTATGAGCCAGGTACTACTACTATTCTCAAATCAAATATGAGAAATTGAAGCTCAAAAAATTAAATGACCTGCCCAAACTCATGCGGCCAGTACAGGCTGACTCCAGGGCAGGTGCTCTTGGCTATTGTCCTAGGCCTTAGTAAAAGATCATTTTGTTGGTAACAGTAGAAACCTGTGTGGGCAAACGCCATACAGCTACTACATAAAGGGGCACAGTCATGAATTTGTTTTCAAAACAAAAGAGATATTAGCAGCATATTCTTTTCTAAATGGTCCACCTCGGGATTTCCAGCTTCCAGGCCTCTGCTTTCATGGTACTCTCGGAACACACTGGCCTTCATCTCCTCCCCGTTTTTCTCTGCTTGATTGTTATTAATCGCATAAACAACTTGACAGCAATAAAAAGGGAAAATGGAAAGAGAGAAAAATTACCTATAGTTCTATCCATTCTTTAAAATCTCAGATTAAATGACATATTTTCCAACAAATTGTCCTGGGAGTCTACTGCCTCTCACAAGCATGCATGCATATGCACCTGCACACACACACATGCACGCATGCACACATACACTCACACATTCACACATTATTACATTGGTGCAAAAGTAATTGCAGTTTTTGTCATTAAAAGTAATGGCAAAAACTGCAATTACTTTTGCACCAGCCTGAAACCTGCTTAGTAGGATTGCATGTTTCTTGCTTTCACTGGACTGCAGTGGCAGCACCCAGGCCTGCTCATCTCCGCTTCCTTCACAGCACCCTGTGAGGAGGCCTTGCCCACATCACCTGCTCAGTAATTATTTGTTGAATTACAAGCAGACTATAGTAAAATTTTATGTTCCTCTCCAAGGGACAGTGAGTAACGACATATTAAAAGTCAGCCGAATAGCTGGTATCTGGCTCTTAGTCTTGGCGAGGCTTCGGATAGTTCTTAAAAGTTGACATTCTTCCTGGACTTGCAGTCTGATTGCATGAGGCTCTCCAGGGAATAAAAATTAGCCTGCCGTCTGAAATGTTTATGAAAACAGCTAAATTTAGATGATCAAAGATTTCGGGAATCTGGGGGCCCTTGAGATTGAAGACTGATATCTTTTACAAGCATCTCGAACAGCAAAGGTTTTTTCTTCAGAAATTCCCCTGCAGAGGCGTTTAAAGTTCTGGTTGGAAGCTGTTTTAATTTCTCTTTAATTGGTGGGATGGAACGAGGTCTCGTTTAAGTAGACCACTTGAGCATTTTCTTTTCCTCTGTCCATTGGCTCCAAGCTGACTTTTGAAGAGAGTGTTGCTTTTGACCAAACTGGAATTAATTTTAAAAGAGAAGGCAGGTCTGTCGATCAAGTTTAACATGTGGATGAATTTGCCGTCTTGAATTAAAATGGAAGCTGCTCAAAAGATTCCGAAAGGAACTATCCTCTAGAATTTTGCTAAAAATGTGGGAAATATGTTAAAGTCACAGAGATGAGAAACTTGCTGTAAGTCTTGCTTGTCCCATCAGAGAGTCCCCACTTTAAACTTGGTTCATGTAGCAATAATTGGCATTCTTGTTACTGGCTCCCAAGCAGTGATTTGTTATGGATGTCTTTGCAGGATGGGGGAGAGACAGGAGATTGGGCAAGAGGAGGGTCTTTGTGGAAAACCCATTAAGGCCTGAGAGAGCAAAGCTAAAGGATCACATTGTGGTGGGAAAGTCAAATGGGTAGCATAACGTCACTTCTGGGTGGCTATTTGGTTTGTACTGAATCTCCCTCGGAGGGAGGCAGGACTGTGGAGTTTTGGGGAGCCCCAGCCTCAATAGGGCACAAAGGGATGTCCTCTGGCTCACTCCATCTCCCTGGGACCTTGGGCAAACTATTTAGCCTCACCGAGCCTCAGATGCCCACCTGTGAGGTAGGAAAGGTGATAGCCCTCACCTCACAGAGTGTCAGGGAACTAACCCAGGTCCTGTGTGGAAAGCTTTATAAAGTGCTTAACCCAGAGCCTGGCACTTAAGTATTATTAAACGGTTGCAAAGCGGGTGAAAGAAAATGCAAGCGGGATGCTTTGTTGAAATACAGGAGATCAGTGGCACAATCCTCCTTAGTCACGCAAATAAGACGGAATGCCGCAGAAAAGGATTCCATAAATTCCAAAGAGCTTCCCAACAGTGGTGACATAGGGCCCAGGTGCACAGTACCCTGGAAGGAAGAGTGGGAGATAACTAACCCATGAGGGACGGGAAGGCCAGGGGATGGGAATGTGGTTTCTCCCCAGCTGCTTGCTGGCTCCTGGCTTGACTTTATGAGGTTAGTTTGTTTGTAAACAGAATGCTCCAAATTGCAACTCTTTGCCAATCCTGTGCCCAAGTGGAAGAGCCTCTAATGAGCCAAAGCCTTAATAATGACTGCAGTAAGCCCTGCTGGAGTGCATGGGGACTAGGACCAAGTGAGGAAGAGAGCTCATCAAGCTCGCTCTCAGTGGGGCTGGGGGCTTGGGGTTGAAACCAGGAGTCACTAAAGACCACCCAAAGCCAAGGGAGAGAAAGACTTTGCCAGCCAGGTCACTGTTTCCTTTAGGTTTGTGAAGTTTCCTTTGAAGCTCAGGAAGGATTTCTCCTCTTTGTCTTCTGAGGCAGGAGCTAACATGCCCTGGGTTTTCCCAACAAGTGAGGAAGGAAGGGTCACTGCTGGGAAGTGAAAGGGAAACGCTTTCATTAAGGAACCATCCCAGCCAAAGCTCCGAGAATGGAGTCCAGCCCAGTCCTTAGGAATATGCTTGCGTGGGATCATTCACACCAGAGGTGATGGTCAGGCAGGTGCACACCCAAGGCTTCTGTGCACACCCAAGGCTTCTCTTCTGGTGTTCAAAGCAACACCACTGAAATCTAGAAGTAAGTTTCTGTAAGAGGTAAGGTGCTCCCAGGTGCGTGGGTCAGGTGGCCCTATAGCCCTGGGCAGCTGCACTATACTGGCTTTTCCCAATATGGATCATCCATCTACTGACGAGAACCAGAAATTTCAGACTGGCTGGGACTCACAGGGTTGACTGTGTGCCTAGAGGGCTCAACACGTGGGCTTTGGAGCCACACTGCTTAGGCTCAAGTTCTGCTGATACCACCTCTCAGCTGGGTGTCCTTCAGCAAGTTGCTTAACCTCTGTGGCTTGGTTTCCTCATCTGCAAAATAAGAATAATAATAATACTCATTTCAGGGGGATGACCGCGGAGATTGAATCTGTTCAAATGTGTAAACTGCTGACAACAGTATCTTGCAGTAAGTAAGCCTACAGCAAATATGAGGCATTTATTTATTTATTTATTTATTTATTTATTTATTTATTTATGAGATAGTTTCGCTCTTGTTGCCCAGGCTGGAGTGCAATGGCATGATCTTGGCTCACCACAACCTCCACTTTCTGGGTTCAGGTGATTCTCCTGCCTCACCTTCCTGAGTAGCTGGGATTATAGGCATGCGCCACCACACCCAGGCAGCCTGTTCTATCTTTTTTTTTTTTTTTTTGAGGTGGAGTCTCGCTCTGTCGCCCAGGCTGGAGTGCAGTGGCATGATCTCCACTCACTGCAAGCTCCACCCCCTGGGTTCATGCCATTCTCCTGCCTCAGCCTCCCGTGTAACTGGGACTACAGGTGCCCGCCACCGTGCCCAGCTAATTTTTGTATTTTTAGTAGAGACAGGGTTTCACCGTGTTAGCCAGGATGGTCTCAATCTCCTCACCTCGTCATCCGCCCGTCTCAGCCTCCCAAAGTGTTGTAATTACAAGTGTGAGCCACCACATCCGGCCTCTATCCTTAATTAGGCCTGTCAGTTAAGGAATTCTTCCGGGGGCTTGGGTGTGTATCTGAGCCAGACCACATAATAGATGAGTAATCCTGTGCAAGGCAGTTACTTTTTAAAGCTTTGATTTCCCATCTGTGAAATGGGGATAATAATATGGGCTTTGCAAAAATGTTGGAAAGATTAAATGTAGTGTACAATGCTAGTATTAAATAAATGTTACTTTGTGTGTGTGTGTGTGTATACATGTCCTATATGTTAAAATGCCTTCAGTTGCAACTACTAGAAAATCTGCCCACATCTGACAAACTATATAGAAATGTATTCTAGCACTTAACAGGAAGTCCTGAGACAGGGCGAGCTTCGGGGCTGGTTGACTCAAGCTCAGCGATGTCATCAAGGACAGAGGTTCTTTCCATTTCTCTGCCCTGCCATCATCAAGCTGGTAGCCACAGGGCTTAAGCAGATCTAGGAGTCACATCCAGACTTGACCACATTCAGAAGGAAGAAAGACCCATTCCTTCTATGGTTCACTCTTAGGAAAGTTCCCTAGAAGTATCCCAGCAGAACTTCTCTGATGTCTCATTGGTCACATGTATCTCCCACGCCTGTACCAGAACCAGTCACCGGAAGAGGAAACGGGATTCCCTCAGACCAATTCCCTCAGCCTCCCCTAGAACTCCCATGAGGTCATCCTGGAAAGGGAAGGTGGACATCTCCGCGTTGTTGGGATTCTGCTAGGAATGCAGAAGTGGGAGAAGATACCAGGCAGGCAACGGCGTACATCGCAGAGCCCAGGCTCATTTCTCAATAGCTCCCCTCATCACACCATCTCCATCCATGCCAGGTTTCATCCCCTGTCCAATTTTGGAAGCGTGTGCTCATGCTTTCTTTTCCAGGCATCTTGACTCCCACTCGTGGAATGAATGGGCAACGCGGCTGTGTGTTTCTAATGCTAACAGATGCTTCTGTGTTCCAAGACAGGCCTGGTGCTTCCAACATTAAGAATGGATCTAGTTTTACACATCACCTGCCTCCAGGGAGATTTAGAATTATACAAATTGTGCCAGGGCTGATGGACTCAAAGAGGCATGGCCAGCACATGTGGATGAAGTTAATGTCTGGGCTGGCCTTCCCAGAAAAGTGGCAGCTTTCTCTCCTTTCATTCTTTCGTTCTTCACAGTAGTTGCCCATAGAAAGCACATTCGAGAAAGCTCTAGAAAACATTTGAACCCCTTAATGCATTAATTTCTACCACTTCCCAAATACAACCCACTGAGTTGTCCCACGCTAGTTTGTCCTCTGTCCTGGACAGTGGCCACTCCTTTGCTCGTATCCAAATTTACTCTGCCCGTAGCCCATCGCTGCAGGATACTACAGGGAGAAGGCAAGCTGATGCAATACACCAAGCTCCTCATTATGGTAATGGCTACTGTGTTATCATTCCGGCAAAACCTATTTGGAATTCAGGTGCTTTTATTTGTTTGGTTTGGTTTACCTGAAATCCATGTCTTAAGCCTCCGCTGCCGATGTCCTTCCCATCACATCACATGTACAGCTTACTAATCCTTCCAAGTCTAGTTCAGACACTGCCTCTTTCCTGAACACTTTGCTGGTTGCAAAGCTAGAGGATTTTTTTTTTCCTCCTGGAGCTCCCAGCCCCATTACTCTATTTCACTTGTGCTCCCTGCAATATGCTTGACCTGATATTTCCGTTATTTATAAACTTGTATTTTCCCTCCTCTGGACAATTAGCTTCTGCAGAGGTGGCTAGTGGCCAGGGCTGATTGATATTAGCCTCCTACCCAGTGCCCAGCAGGGCATCGGCTGCAGGGCCGTAGAGGAGAGAATACTGTTCCAGAAAAAGGAATTCCAGATCTCTATTTGGCATCAGCCATGCTCTGGGCCTCAATTTTCTTTATCCATGAGATGAAAGGATCGGATCAGATTTTCTCTAAAATTCTTTATGGTCAAATAGGCTTTTGATAAAGCATGGAGTAATTGATTTACTCAAGTGTGGGAGGAGGGAAAGGGGATTTGAGGCAAGTGTGTGTGGGGGGGGGGTGGGGTATGTATGTGTGTGTGTGTGAAGTAGGAAGGAGGAAAGTGGTCAGCTTTCTTATTAACACACCGTATAGGCATCCATGAAAGTCTTCAAAAATGAGTCTGGCTCTAGGAACTGTAGAGAGGCAGGTGTCAGACCCACCTCTCTTTCTCCTGAAAGAGGTGACTTACAGGCAGTGCTTAGAGGGAAGCGCTTTATAATTAAACAGAGCCAGGTTTAAATCCTGGCCCCATCAGTTAGAAAGTGTGATTTTTGGACAAGCTGTCTAATCTTTCTAAGCCTCAATTTCCTTATCTGCAAAATTGGGATAATACGAGGATTTGATTCAATAAAACACATGGCTATGAGGATTAAATGAGATAATATATCTAAGGCACCCAGCACAAGGCCTGGCATACAGAAAGTGCTTCACAGGTATAATAATAATAATTATTATTATTAATGAATATCTCAATAATTATAAGATGAAAACGGTTAAACGTTAAGTCCCCAGAAAACGTGTGCATGATCTCCATTCTCTTCTGATTATACAAAATACATTTAGAGTTCCGGTATAAGAGGGAGGGAGGCCTTCCCACCCCGCTTTTTGCTATCCCATATTTTCTTTCCTCTTTTTGACTTTTAAAAGAAAAAGAGCCCAATTCTTTTTAGCTTTTGAACACATTTTAGTTGTTTCCATAGCGAGTTTTAGACCTGCTTTGCTGGTGGATCTTACACACGTGTAAACCGCCCCACCACACCCACCCGCCGCCCCGCTCCCCACACCCCGGCCCAGAAGTTTCGGGCTTCTCTGGTTTATGTGTCACTCTTCATTCTAATGACTTTTAAGGACAAGCAGCCCGAGTCTGTACCTGTCCAGGTGATGGGAGATCGGCTGGGAAGATGCCCTCATTCTCTGGGAAGAAAGACGTCCTGTCTAATCCTTGGCAGGCGGCAGAGGAGAGAGCATGCTTACAGACCGATGCCTTCCGCATCTCGCTTGCCAAGAATGAGTGGCATGTGAATAACGCTCCGCTCAGCAGTTCTGGGCAGGTGCCCAGGCCCAGCCAGGATGGTCCCTGTAGCCCTGGAGGAACCATGCCAAGAATCTGCACGCTGCCAAAAGCTTTCCTCCCTGGGCGCCATTCTGGCCGCTTAATTCTCCTGGCAAGCTGTTTCTAGATCATTCTTCTAAACTTCCCCCAGAAAACCCCCAGAAAAGGAATGGGAAAACCTGGAAATGGTGGGAAACATTTGGATTTTCTCCATGATGCTGTTAAAGTGATTACCATTTAAAAAAAACCTAAAAATAGCTGCTTGGAGAAAATGCCATGCTTGCCCCAGGTGGTCACAGGGGACCTGGCCACAGAAGCCATGCCTCTGCTTCCTCCTTCCGGGGCCTGAGAGCACAGAGGTTCCCGACGCCCACCTGTTGGCACAGACCCTTTCCAAGGCTCAGCCCCATAGCTTTCTTCAGGAGGTAAAACTCATCTCTCGCCGATGGAACCAGATGTAATGAAGGACTCATTTACAATAATAAAAAAAACTCCTTTGGTCTCTGCAGTGATGCCAGGACTCCAAGGAGAAATGGTGGTTGTAGGACCTATTTGCCACGTAAATCACCCCCTTAGGCCTCAAAGAATTGAGATGAGAGGGGAAACAGCCTGAAAGCCAATTTGGTTTCAATGATTTCAGACCCTGTGGGGGTACCTGCCTGGACAATGAGTAGTTTTAGCCTAAGGCAAACTGAGTGAAAATAGGCAGAAAAATCAGCGAGTTTTGGCAGCGTATGCAACTGAAAGCAATTTTTTTAAGGTCCTGGAGAAAAATCTCTGTGTTTGGAGGTTACATCTGTGCATGGATAATGGCATGTTTTTGTTTGTTATTACTGCATGTTTCAATGTCTCGGCCATTACTGAAATTATGGGAAATGGCTGGATGCTGTTCAGTTTGAGGTTGTAAGTGAAAATGTTAAGGCTTTGTGCTTGTGGGAATTGATATTTTTTTCCCTCATTATTTGTTCTCATGTTGCTATAAAGAGTACATTTTGGATGGGAAATTCGTATAAGTTTATTTATCTACTGTAGAAGCAAGGTCGTTTTCTTTGTTCCTGCCTTGCTATCTTCCTCTTTTCCTCCCTCCTTTCCTTTTTTCCTTTTTGGCTTGCCTTAAAACCAGATGGAGGTAGGTTTACAGACTGAACCTAAGACCCCAATGTGTCCTTGTCATAAAGCATAATTCAGGAAAATTCTGTCTTCTACTGAGCTATATAGCTGTGCCCGCTTGAAGTCTTTAAAACCTCCATTTTCAAAACCTCCTGGTGCATGCACAGTTAGAAGCGTTTAAAATTCCAATAAAATACACAGTCTAAAAATGTCTTAGCTCTTAGCTACCAGGTTGTTCTTAACAGCAAATGTAAATGAATGGAGGGCTGCTTCTTAGCTTTTGGAAATATGTCAATGTTACTGCACCTACCTGGGCGAGCATTTTCTCTTTAAGAGCCACAGTGCGTTTCACAAGATGTACAACATACACACTTTACGTGCTATGTGGGATGGCCGCTACTCACAGGCGGAGGAGAATGTGCCAGATTTGTACATTTCTCGTATCCCTGCCAAGACTCCTGAGTGAAGGAAGTACTTGAGCCTGAAAGCACTGTAGCCTCCAGCATTGGCTGTTAGCTCTTTAGAAAGCAGAGGAGCTCTCTCAATATCATTTTTCTCCCTTCTTTTTCATGGACATGGTCACGTGAGGCAGATGGGCCCGCTGCAGCTGGAGGGCCTCTCCTCCTCATTTAAGATGGTACACTCCCTTCTCCACCCCTTGCCCCCTCCACTCAATTTGCTCAGGGAGCTGAATCACAGGAGTTGCCTCGACGATTAAGATTTGAAAAGAAGCAGCGCTGGCTGTGTTTTCATGCCCTTGGTGAGATGGACCCCCCTGTCTTCCCATGTGTTTACTGGCTTTCTGCTGGACGGCCACCGTGCCCTTATGCCCCTGAAAGGAAGAACCTGTCTAATTGAGGCCAGCATGAGCCGAAGTTTGCGGTAATTATCTCGGGGATGGAGCAGCTGGAGGAAAATCACCTAATGAGGCCAGCATGGGTTCCAAGACAGCTCTCAGCGTGGCCCCACAGTGGCAGGAGGGACTGCTCCCAGGGCCAGGAAACACTGCTTGGAACGATGGTTCCTAATTGTGATGCATCCAGAAGAAAGCATTGTTGCGCAGGGCATAACACCCCATGATTTTGAAATTTTTAACCTAGCTTTTGGTTTTATTTCAGTATACTGGGCATACTTTTTAAAAGCCAAATCATTCCCTGAGGTTTGACATGGAAAACACCGGCCTGTTACAAAGTCCTCCTCCCCACTATTCCACGGCTCCCTTAGAAAACCCCTTACACTCTGAACTATCATTTCAGGTATGTACTGCCCTATTTCTAATACTCTGGTTTTGTTATTTTCTGGTTTTATATATTAACTTTAGATTTCCTACTGGGAAAGGTAAGGGTTTAGATCTTGTATCCTTCCTGCGCTCCCATACACAGGCACATACTTCTCCCCCACTTACTTCCTCCAGTGTAATTGTGTCAGAATTCTTGTGAAATAACTGTGTTGAATTTCTGTCGATAAGACAGTATACATTTTACTGACAATTGAGTCACAATTGTATCTCTTGTCTTGCACAAATTTTGCTCTCCCTAGACTTTGTAATTGCCTATCCTCCTTTCCCCACCACCAAAGTTTGCTTTGCTTTGTTTTTGTTTGTTTGTTTGTTTTGTTTTGTTTTTCTTTTTTTGAGACAGGTCTTGCTCTGTTGCCCAGGCTGGAGTACAGTGATGTGATCTCGGCTCACTACAGCCTCAACCTCTTAGGCTCAAGCAAGCCTCCCACCTCAGACTCTCAAGTAGCTGGGAGCACAGACCTGTGCCACCATGCCTGGCTATTGTTTAAGTTAAGTTTTGTGCAGAAATGGAGTCTTACCATGTTGGCCAGGCTGGTATCAAACTCCTGGGCTCAAGTGATCCTCCTGTCTCAGCCTCCCAAAGTGCTAGGATTATGGGTGTGAGTCACCACGCCTGGCCAACTAGTTTTCTATTAATCTACCAGCAATTCATTCCCAAATTCTCATCTGTAATTATAAATCTGCTCCAGATTTGTTTGAGCACATCAGGGAATCTCTTGTTTTTACTTTCCCTTCTTAAATGCAGAACTCCTTCCTCCTCCTCCTCAACTTGGATAAGCAGTTCTCTATCTCTGCTTCTTAACCACTGTCCTGGGGTTTTTCTCCAGTGTCATTCCAGGAATTCCTTTATCTTTTTGCTCGGCGTTAGATCCCTTGTTTCCAGGATAGCATGTGTTCGTCTTGTCTTGTTTATTCTCTGACTTTGGTGGACCACATCTTCTAGAACTTTCCTAGGGAAAGGTACCTGGGATGTAACTTTTATTTTGAGACTCTGGATATAGGGATATAACAGTTACGTCATTTTTAGTTTCCCTCTTAGTTACTGTCTTAGTTTATTGTATTATTTTTATTTTTTTGTGGAGTTGGCATCTCGCTGTGTTGCCCAGGCTGGTCTTGAACTCCTGGGCTCAAGTGATCCTCCCAAAGTGCTGGGATTACAGGCATGAGCTACTGCACCCAGCCTTGTCTTAGTCCATTTTGTGTTGCTATAACAAAATACCTGAGACCAGGTAGTTTATAAAGAAAAGAGGTTACTTGGCTCATGATTCTGGTTGCTGAAAATTTCAAGATGGAGCATCTGCATCTGGTGAGGGCCTCACTGCTTTAACTCACATCAGAAAGTGGAAGGAGAGCCCAGTGCAGAGATCACATGGCACAAAAGGAAGCAAGTGGGGGAAGTTCCACACTCATTTTAACAACCAGTGCTCTTACAGGAACTAATACAGTGAGAACACACTCACCCCTCAGGAAAGGATTCACTGGCGTGACCCAGTAGCTTTCCATCGGACTCCACCTCCAACATTGCTATGCTGGGGATCAAATTTCAACATGAGGATTGGAGGGAACAAATATCCAAACCATAGAAATTACCTTCATGTAATGTCTTTATTTCATTGTTTAATCAATTTTCAGACCACAGCTCTTCTAGGATAAGATTCTTAGTACCTCTACCCTCCTTCCCTTCATCACTTAGTACTCTCCCAACTTCAATGTTCTCTTCCCTTACAATAGTCTTGGCTGGGTACAGTGGCTGGCATCTGTAATCCCATTACTTTGGGAGCCCAAGGTGGGAGAGTCACTTGAGCCCAGGAGCTTGAGACCAGCCTGGGCAACATAATAAGACCCCATCTTTACAAAATAAATTTAAAAATTAGCCAGGCATGGTGGCATGTTCCTGTAGTTCCAGCTCTCCGGAGGCTGAGGTGGGAGGATCACTTGAGTCAAGGAGTTCAAAGCTGCAGTGAGCTATGATCATGCTCCTGCACTCCAGCCTGGGTGACAGAAAAAGACCATTTCTCTGAAAAAAAAAGACACACACACACACACACACACACACACACACACAAAAACAAGCACCCTATTCTTTGACTTTATTTTTACCTTTCCCATAAAAAATATTTGCCTATAAACATAATTAACTTTGCTTAGTATGTAGCTTCGCTTTATAAGACAGTATATCTTTTTTTTTGTTTCTTTTTTTGAGACAGAGTTTTGTTCTGTCATCCAGGCTGGAGGGCAGTGGTATGATCTTGGCTCATTGCAACCTCTGTCTCCTGGATTCAAGTGACTCTCCTGCTTCATCCTCCCAAGTAGCTGGGATTACAGGAGTGCGCTACCACACCAGGCTAATTTTTGTATTTTTAGTAGAGACAGTGTTTTGCCATGTTGGCTAGGCTGGTCTCAATCTCCTGACCTCAGGTGATCTGCCTGCCTCAGCCTCCCAAAGTGCCAGTGAGCCACTGTGCCTGGCCAAGACAGTATATACTTGATTAACAATGAAGCCATGATTATACTTCCTGTCTTGCACATTATGACATGATTTACATGAAAAATGATTTATATTTCCTTTTTTTCATTATCTGAATTTATGTTATTCTAATATTTTTTCTCAAACTGTCATATCACTTGATTCTCCTTTATGTTTGGAGACCTTGTTCTGAGGATCTCTGTCTTCTTGTTCCCTGTGCTCTACCCTGAGTTGAGTGATGTCCCTGGGTTACCTGAACAGTCATGACTTCTATTTAATACTGTCCTTGGTGTAGTCACTGTTTCCTGAATCTCATGCATGGTTTTTTTTTTTTTTTTTTCTTTTTTCTTTTTTTTTCTAATTTTCCTCCTTATTTACTGGATGATTCCATAAATAACTTTTAAAGAAAGAAGATGTGGGGCTGGGCACAGTGGCTCATGACTGTAATCCCAGCACTTTGCGAGGCTGAGGCAGGTGGATCGCCCGAGGTCAGAAGTTCGAGACCAGCTTGGCCAACATGGTGAAACCCTATCTTTACTAAAAATACAAAAAAGTAGCTGGGCATGATGGTGGGCACCTATAAAATCCCAGCTACTCGGGAGGCTGAGGCAGGAGAATCGCTTGAACCTGGGAGGCGGAAGTTGCAGTGGGCCAAGATCACGCCATTGCACTCCAGTCTGGGCAACAAGAGTGAAACTCTGTCGAAAGAAAGAAAGGAAGAAAAGAAAAAAGGAAGGAAAGAAGAAAGGAAGGGAGGAAGGGAGGGGAAGGAAGGGGAAGGAAGGAAGGAAGGAAGATAGATGTGGCGGTAAACTTTCTTAATCCTCGAAGGTACAAAAAGACCTTTATTTTATCCTCAGAATTGATTGACGGTTTGGCTGGGAATGAAATTCTAGGTCAAAACTCATTTGACCGTCTCAAAAAAAAAAAAAAAAGAAAAAGAATACTGGGAGTGACTTGATGACAGTTAAATTTGCTGCTTTTTTGGTAACATTTCATTTTTTTCTTTGGAACATTTTAGGATATTTTTCTTATCCTCAGTCATCTTCAATTTTAGAAGAGTTTGCCAAAGTGAGGATGTTATAGGAGGTACGGTTGATCCTTGAACAACACAGGTTGGAACTGCGTGGGTCCATTTCTTCCACTTTTGTCACCCCCAAGGCAGTAAGACCAACCTCTCCCCTTTCTTCTCATTCTCAGCCTACTCAATGTGAAGACAGCAAGTATAAAGACCTTGATGATGACCCATTTCCACTTAATGGATAGCAAATACATTTTCTTTTCCTTATGATTTTCTTAATAAGACTTTCTTTTCTTCAGCTTACTTTATTGTAAAGGATACAATACACAATATATATAACACAAAATATGTGTTAATAGGTATTTATGTTACCATCAAGGCTTCTGGTCAACAGTAAGTTATTAGTAGCTAAGTTTCCGTGTATTTGAAACAATTCAGATTTTCGACTGCAAAGGGGTTTTGTGCTGCTAACCCTCGTGTTGTTCAAGGGTCAACTGTATAATGCTGAAGAATGCAGGCCATGGACCCTGCCTGGCTGAGTTTAAACCCTAGCTGTCTCATTTACTAGCTTGGGTTAAGTGTTTTAACCAGTAACAGTGTCTCCATTTTCTCAGCTGTATTAATAAAATTAATAAAACAGTGTTGATAATAGCAGCTACCTCTTAGATTTATTGGGAGGATTACAAAGTCACTACAGTGGCAGGTGCCTGTAGTCCCAGCTACTCGGGAGGCTGAGGCAGGAGAATGGCATGAACCGGGGAGGCGGAGCTTGCAGTGAGCCGAGATCGCACCACTGCATTCTAGCCTGGGCGACAGAGCGAGACTCTGTCTCAAAAAAAAGAAAAAGAAAAAGAAAAGGAAAAAGAAAGTCACTACAGGGCTGGGCGCAGTGGCTCACGCCTGTAATCGCAGCACTTTGGGAGGCCGAGGCCGGTGGATCACGAAGTCAAGAGATCAAGACCATCCTAGCCAACCTGGTGAAACCGTCTCTCCTAAAAAAAAAAAAAAAAAAATACAAAAATTAGCTGGGCACGGTGGCACACACCTGTAGTCCCAGCTACTCAGGAGGCTGAGGCAGGAGAATCACTTGAACCTGGGAGGCGGAGGTTGCAGTGAGCTAAGATTGCGCCACTGCACTCCAGCCTGGCGACAGGGCGAGACTCCATCTCAAAAAAAACCAAAAGGTCACTACATACAAACCTTTCTAAAGTGGTGCCTGGCACATAAGAGGTTTTCAGTGACCTTTAGCTGTGACTACTGTTATTGCTATTTATTGTAACAGTCTCTTTAAACATAAGCGCCAGGTGTGGTGGCTTAGTCCTGTAATCCCAGCACTTTAGGAGGCAGAGGCAGGAGGATCACTTGAGCCCAGGAGTTTGAGATCAGCCTGGCCAATGTAGTGAGACCCTGTTTCTACAAAAAAATTTAAAAATTACCCCGGTGTGGTGCTGGGTACCTGTGGTCCCAGCAGATCACTTGAGCCCAGGAAGTTGAGACCATGGTGAGCCATCATCATGCCACTGCACTCCACCCTGGGCAACAAAGCAAGACCCTATCTCAAAACAAAGCAAAACAAAACACAAAAACTTGAGGTGCTATGATTTTCCTTTCTAATAGAAACTTTAATTATTCTTTATTTTCATCCCCTGCTTTTCCTCTCATCCCTGTTCTCTTTCTCTGTGACTTTTGGCATATTTTCTCTGTTGCTTGTTTTTCCCTTCATCTTTTTCTGAACTTTTTGTTTTACTTGCTGGATGATACTCCCAAATTTAACATCTAGCCTCAATATTACATTTTTTATTTTGGTAATAGTAGATGCAGTTTCTAAGAGTTTTCTCTTATTCTCTGACTGTTCCATTGCTACAGTACCCCTTTCTTGTTTTATGGATAAAATGTAGTCTGGAATCTTTCTTTTGTTTATATGTTATTTCCTGTTCCTAAACTCATGGTTTTCCCAAAGCCATATTTTTTTTGTTTTGTTTTGTTTATGTTTCTTTTGTGTTTGAGACTTTCCTTCAATGTCAGGAAATCCTCGGTGGTCTGTTTATACTCAAGAATGAGTTGATGCTAAAGCAGATGGGCAATTATGTACATGTGGATGGCAGGCTTTGCTTGATGGTGAACAGGTGGCACCAACCATTATGCTTGACTCCCCCCAAATGCCAAGATTTCTACATTTTCGCTCTAGGATGTCAACATCCACATCAGCTGTCCTTATTTTCTTCAGAGAGTTCATTGTATGTATTTGACAAAGAACACTCCGCTCTTTGTTTGATTGGATTTTGGTTTGGCTTTTATATTTTGGTCTTGTCAGGTAAAGACTAGCTGTAGGGTATTCTGTAGTTGAAATCTGTAGTTAAAGGTGGAGATGGGAGCCAGTGCTTCCACACACTCTTTTTTTTGTTTTTTTTTTTTTTTGAGATGGAGTCTTGCTCTGTCACCCAGGCTAGAGTGCAGTGGTGCGATCTCGGCTCACTGCAACCTCCGCCTCCCAGATTTAAGTGATTCTCCTGCCTCAGCCTCCCGAGTAGGTGGGACTACAGGTGCCCACCACTACACCCAGCTAATGTTTTGTATTTTTTTAAAAAATAGAGATGGGGTTTCACCATGTTAGCCAGGATGGTCTCAATCTCCTGACCTCGTGATCCACCTGCCTCGGCCTCCCAAAGTGCTGGGATTACAGGCGTGAGCCACCACACCTGGCCACAACCTTTCAATTAATCTCCTTCTTTCAGGTGCATACTTCACTCTCTTTCTGGACATAATCTTGCCCAGTCCCAAGTCTTTCCGGAGTTCTGTGAACACGGAGCTCTTGCTTGTGCTCAGTTCCTCCCATCTCTTTTGGCCACCATTGCCTGGGCCTCTTCCCTGCCACACTTCCCTGGGCGTCTTCACTGGTCACCACTACATCATCTGATTTATACCTCATGGAAATTTGCTGGAATCTCTGAGCTGCTGACAGCCTCCTTGTCATGACTGTGGGTTTATGCTCATTTTATTTCCCTACCATCATTTTAAAGAGGAGAGCAACAATATAAATAGTGATGAGTCCATCCTCTTAATCAAATACCAGGATTTTTTAAAGCCTAATTTAAAGGCTAGATTATAACAGAGAATGGAACTGTATTGTTTTACAAGATGCATATTTTTGTGTGATTTGCATATGGAACAACTCACAGACTCAACAGAGGAAAACCTATCTCTCTAATGATGAAAATATTATATATTCTGAAAACTGCTGGCCTAAAAATTTCTCTGCAGATTGAGAAAACGATGATACCAACAGTCATACTAGTCATAACAGCAACAGCAGGGAATTTTATATTTTCCCAGACTTTATAGTTTCTCAGAGACTTTCAGAAGCATCATCTCACTCTGCAGATGCCCTGTTTCCCAGAAGCATTATCATCCCCATTTTTCAGCTAAAGAAATAGAGGTTCCCAGAGACTAAGGACTTGCCAAAGGTTACACAACAAGCCTGTTGACTTTTTCTTTAGAGCGATGTCCATGTTTGCTGTTGGTTAATGATTTGCATAGAATTCACTACCATGAATGGCTTAGCTTAAATGGGTGCCAAATATCTGGTAACTTTATACAGCCTGAAATCTTTGCTTCTCAGCTTAGTATCTCAGGAGCAATTCCAACACCCCTTTATCGTAGAAGGGTTTCCAGAAACAGTAAGAGTTGCCTCTGTGTGAACCAAGTCTACACCCTTTCACTTGGCCTGCAACAAACAACCATCTGCCCCCAGAACTTCCAATTTCATTGTGCCATTGAAATCTGTAATTTCAAAGCTGTGTGTTTATGGTTTCCTTTGTGTTATCACCTGACAAACAGTTCTTACATCTTGCATGTGATACGAGAGGTGTATCCATTTGTATCGTATATGTTAATTGAACTGGGCCTGGGAAAAGATGGTATCAACTAGGAGGCATGCATGAGCCCATTATTGTAATCCATGCCTGGAAAGAAACAATTTCACATTCCCAGTGCTGATCCTCAAACCACCCAAATGCAACAACAGGCTTTTGACCTCACTTGGCGGTAATCAAAACGATATCAAATGTAGACATGCTTATACTCTTTCAAATAATTACTGGTATCAACCTCATTTTTATTTTTAAATAATTGTAATCTAATTGAATATCTAATGTATATTTCAATGTGGGAAATTTGGAAAATACAGAAGAAAAGAAAATAAGTCATCGGTAATAACATCAAGTAGAGATAAACCCTGCTAACATTGTGATACATACATACACATGTGGGTGTATATTCTCAATTACATATGTGAATTTACCTACATTATAAAACTATGTGAACAGTGTAGTCTCCATTCAGTTTGACTACTTATTGAGGTCACACTTTTAACACATTCTTAAAATAGTTTCACATGCTATACAGTCTTCATCTACAACATGATTTATAAAGCATCAAAGAGTTTCATAGGGTGTTTACTAATTCTGTTTCCAGATTGTAGAAAAAAAAAGACAAAGATGGGAATATGAATGATCAGTGTATCATAATTTTGATGGTCTCAACTGTACTCTTAAAAAGACACTAAACTGGTAGTTTTGAACCATGCATTTTTTTCAGGACATAATCTATATACTTTAGTGCCCCAGAAAGGCCATTTGTTAGCTGTTTTCCTGTTAAAATTCATTTTCTGAAAGCAAACAATATGTTTCACTGCTTAGAAGCAATGAAAATGATCACTTTGATATTTTCATGACTGCCTGTCAGGAATTGGCTATAATTCCTATATTGATGTTGTCATTAAGTTAAGGAATTAGTTGAAATACTATTTATTGAGTCTCCAGCTCTCATGCTAGGCACTCTGGAAACTGATAAACAAGCAGACAACACATGATCCCTCTCATCATGGGATTTCTAGTCTAGTGAACAAATCAACAGTGATATCTATGGACCAGTGTTCCCAAACTCTTAGCACCCAGACAAAGTGTGCATATTTTTATAGCAGTTTGTGATAAAGAGACAAGGTTATCGGAAGAATGAGGTAAACTTCCTGGGCCTTTGGTCATCCCTTATCATACCTGTAACCATTCCTATCACACCAGCTGCCCCAATAGAGCAGCGGAAGAGCTCCCCAGTACTAAATTTTATTTTGGAGGGCAAGAAGGAATTATGGATGTGGTATGACATTACATGATTACTTGTGGAAAGAAATGAAAGGATGATAAAATAAGAAAGAGAATTTAATTCATTTATTTCCTGTTTTTTGTTTAAGTTCTTTAATAAAGTTTTTGCCTTACAGTACTTTTAAAAAATCTTTCAGTTTTAATTTTTGTGGGTACATAGTAGGTGGGTATATTTATGGGGTATGTGAGACATTTTGATACAGGCATGCAATGCACAATAACCACATATGGCTAAATGGGGTATCCATCACCTCAAGCATTTATCCTTTGTGTTACAAATAATTCAATTATACTCTTTGAGTTATTGTTAAATAGACAATTAAATTATATTTGACTATAGTCATCCTGTTGTGTTAGCAAATACTAGGTCTTACTCATTCTTTCTGCCATTTTTTTTGGTACTCATTAAGCATCTGTACCTTCCCCTGACCCTCCAACTACCCTTCTCAGCCTCTGGGAACCATCCTTCTACTCTTTACCCCTATGAGTTCAATTCTTTTGATTTTTAGATATTACAAATAAGTGAGAACATGCAATGCTTGTCTTTCTGTGCCTGGCTTACTTCATTTAGCATAATTATTTCCATCCAGTTCCATCCAAGTTCTTGAAAATGACAGGATCTCATTTGTTTTATGGCTAACTAGTACTCCGTTGTATATAAGTACCGAATTTTCTTTATCCACTCATCTATTGATGGACACTTAAGTTGCTTCCAAATTTTGGCTATTGTGAAGAGGGCTCCAGCAAACACAGGAGTGCAGATATCTCTTCAATATAGTGATTTCCTTCCTTTTGGGCATGTGCCTAGGAGTGGAATTGCTGGATTGTATAGTAGCTCTAATGTTAGTTTTTTGAGAAACTTCCAAACCATTCCCCATAGTGGTTGTACTAATTTATATTCCCATCTAATAATGTACAAGGCTTCCCTTTTCTTCATATCCTTGTCAGCATTTGTTATTGCCTGACTTTTGGATATAAGCCATTTTAACTGGAGTGAGATGATATCTCATTGTAGTTTTGATTTGCATTTGTCTAATGATCAAGAATGTTGAGCATCTTTTCATATACTTCTTTGCCATTGGTATGTTCTTTTTTATTGAGAAATGTCTATTCAGATCTTTTGCCCATTTAAAAATCAGATTATTAGATTTTTTTTCCCTATAGAGTTGTTTGAACTTCTTATAAAATCTAGTTATTAATCCCTTGTCAGATGGGTAGTTTGCAAATATCATCTCCCATTCTGTGGGTTGTCTTGTCACTTTGTTAATTGTTTCCTTTGCCGTGCAGAAGCTTTTTGATTTGATGTGTTCCCATATGGCCATATTTGCTTTGGCTGCCTATGCTTGTGGGGTATCACTCAAGAAATTTTTGCCCAGATCAATGCTCTGGAGAGTTTCCCCCAATGTTTTATTTTAGCAGTTTCATAGTATGAGGTTTAGATTTAAGTCTTTAATCCATTTTGATTCCATTTTTGTGTATGTTGAGAGATAGGGATCTAGTTTCGTTCTTTTGCATTTGGATATCCAACTTTCCCAGCATCATTTATGTCTTTTCCTCAGTCTATGTTATTGGAACCTTTGTCACAAATGAGTTTGCAGCTGGGCACAGTGGCTCATGCCTGTAATCCCAGCACTTTGGGAGCCCAAGGTGGGTGTATCACCTGAGGTCGGGAGTTGGAGAACAGCTTGACCAACATGGAGAAACCCTATCTCTACTAAAAATACAAAAAAATTAGCGAGGCATGGTGGTGCATGCCTGTAATCCCAGCTACTCGGGAAGGGTGAGGCAGGAGAATTGCTTGAACCCGGGAGGTGGACGTTGCTATGAGCCAAGATTGCGCCATTGCACTCCAGCCTGAGCAACAAGAGTGAAACTCTTGTCTCAAAAACCAAACAAACAAACAAAAAAGAGTTTGCTGTACATCTTTGGATTTATTTCTGGGTTTTCTATTCTGTTCCACTGGTCTACATGTCTATTTTTATGCTAGGACCATAACCTTTTGGTTACTATAGGTCTGTAGTATAATTTAAAGTCAGATAATGTTGTTTCTCCAGTTTTGTTCTTTTTGCTTATAATAGTTTTGGCCATTCTGGGTCTTTTGTGGTTACATATAAATGTTAGGATTTTTTTTCTGCTTATGTGAAGAATGCCATTAGTATTTTGATAGGGATTGCATTGACCTGTAGATGCTGTGGGTAGTGTGGATATTTTAATAATATTGATTCTTCCAATCTATGAACATGAAATATCTTTCCTTTTTTTTTTTGTCCTCTTCAACTTCTTTCATCAGTGTTCTATAGTTTTCGTTCTAGAGATGTTTCACTTTTTAAGTCCTAGGTATTTAATGTTATTTGTTGCTATTATAAATGGGATTTTAAAAAATTTCTTTTTCAGATTGTTCACTCTTGGTATACAGAAATGCTACTGATTTTGTATGTTTATTTGGTATCCTGCAACTTTACTGAATTTGTTTATCAGTTCTAATAGTTTTTTTGGTGGAGTCTTTAGTTTTTTCCAAATATAAGATCACATAATCGACAAACAAAGATAATTTGGCTTTTTCCTTTCCCATTGGAATGCCCTTTATTTCTTTCTTGTCTGATTGTTCTAACTAGAATTTCCAGTACTATGTTGAGTAACAGTGATGAAAGTGGGCATCCTTGTCATGCTTCAGATCTCAGAGGAAAGGCTTTCTGTTTTTCCCCATTATGTATGGTACTAGCCATGAGTCTGTTGTACATGGCTTTAATTATGTTGAGGTATGTTCCTTCTACCCCAGTTTTTTGAGGGTTTTTATCATGAAGGGATGTTAATTTTATCAAATACTTTTTCAGCATCCATTGGAATAATCGTATGGTTTTTATCCTTCATTCTGTTGATATTACACATCACATTGATTAATTTGCATTTGTTGAAGCATCCTGGCATCCCAAAGATACATTCCACTTGGTCATGATGAATGATCTTTTTAATATATTGTTGTACTTGGCTTGCTAGTATTTTATTGAGGATTTTTGCATCCATATTCATCAGAGATTGGCTTGTAGTCCTTCCTTCTTTCCTTCCTTCCCTCTCTCCTTCTTTCCTTCCTTCCTTCCCTCCCTCCCTCCCTCCTTTCCTTCCTTCCTTCCTTCCTTCCTTCCTTCCTCCCTCCCTCCCCCCCCCTCCCCCCCTCCCTCTGATGTGTCTTTGCCTGGCTTTGGAATATCAAGGTAATACTGGCCTCAAATAATGAGTTTGGAAGTATTCCCTCTTCCTTTATTTTTTTTTGGAATAGTTGGAGTAGGATTGCTATGAATTCTTGAATGTTTGGTAGAATTCAGCAGTGAAGTAATCAGGTCTGGGATTTTCTTTACTGGGAGACTTTTTATTACAGCTTTGATCTCGTTACTTGTTATTGGTCTGCTCAGGTTTTGGATTTCTTCATGGTTCAGTCTTGGTAGGTTGTATGTGTTTAGGAATTTGTCCATTTCTCTAGATTTTCCAATGTATTGGCATATAGTTGCTGAAAGTAGTCACTAATGATCCTTTAGTTTTGTGGTATCAGTTGTAACATCTCCTTTTTTAATCTCTGCATTTATTTATTTGGATCTTCTCTCTTTTTTTTCTTAGTTTTGCTAATGATTTGTCAATTTTGCTTATCTTTTCAAAAAACAAACTTTTTGGTTCATTGATCTTTCGCATTGTTCTCTTTATTTCAATATCATTTATTTCTGTTCTGATCTTTATTATTTATTTTCTTTGACTAACTTGGGTTTTGGTTTGCTCTTCCTTTTCCAATTCTTTAAGATGCATGTTAAGTTTATTTATTTGGTGTTTTTCTTTTCTTTTTTTTTTTTTTTTTGATACAGGGTCTTGCTCTGTTACCCAGGCTGGAGTGCAGTGGCACCATCTTGGCTCACTACAACCTCTTCCTCCCAGATTCAAGTGATTCTCATGCCTCAGCCTCCCAAGTAGCTGGGATTACAGATGTATACCACCATGCCCAGTTAATTTTTGTATTTTCAGTAGAGATGGGGTTTCACCATGTTGGCCAAGCTGATCTCGAACTCCTGGCCTCATGTGATCTAACCACCTTGGCCTCCTAAAGTGCTGAGATTACAGGCAGGACCCTGAACATTTTTCTTCTTTTTTGCTGTAGGCACTTACAGCTATAAACTTCCCTCTCAGTACTACTTTCACTGTGTCCCATAGGTTCTGGTATGTTGTGTTTCTATTATCATTTGTTGCAAGAAATTTTTAAATTTTCTTCTTAATTTCTTCATTGACCCATTGGTCATTCAGGACCATATTATTTAATTTCCATGTATTCGTATAGTTTCAAAAACTACTCTTGTTACTGATTTCTAGTTTTATTCCATTGTGGTCGGAGAAGATGCTTGATATTATTTCAATTTTTTGAATGTTTTAAGATTTGATTTGTTACCTAACATATGGTGTGTTCTTGAGAGTGATTCATGTGCCGAGGAAAAGAATGAATATTCTGCAGCCGTTGCATGAAATGCTCTGTAAATATCCATTAGGTCCATTCGGCCTATAGGGGAGATTAAGTCTGATGTTTCTTTGCTGATTTTCTGTCTGGAAGATGCTTCTAATGCTGAAAGTGGGGTGCAGAAGTCTCCAACTATTACTGTATTGGAGGCTCTCTCTCTCTTTAGCTCTCATAATATTTGCTTTATATATCTGGGTCCTCCAGTGTTAGGTGCATATATTTAAAATTGTTATACCCTCTTGTTGAATTAACCCCATTATCATTACATAGTGACCTTCTTTGTCTGTTCTTATAGTTTTTGTCTTGAAATCTATTTTGGATGATATAAATATAGTAACTCCGACTCTTTTTTGGTGTCTATTGTCATGAAATATCTTTTTCCATTCCTTTATTTTCAGCCTATGTGCGTCTTTATAGGTGAAGCATGTGTCTTGAAGGCAACAAATCATTGGGTCTTGTTTTTTATACATTCAGCCACTCTATTTCTTTTGATTGGAGAGTTGGTCCATTTATATTCAATGCTATTATTGACAAGTAAGGATTTACTCCTGCCATTTTACAATTTGTTTTCTGGTCTTTTTTTTCTTGTCTTTTTTAATGAAGGTGATTTTTCTTTGGTGATATGATTTAATTTCTTGCTTTTTATTTTTTATGTATCCTTGTATGTTTTTTTGATTTAAGGTTACCATGAGGCTTGCAGGTATTATCTTATAACTCATTATTTTAAGCTGATAACAGCACCATTTGCATAAACAAACAAGCAAAAATAAAACTAATAAGGACTCTATGCCTTAACTTCATCCCCCCGCTTTTTAACTTTTTGTTGTTTTTATTTATATCTTATTGTGCTGTCTGTGTCTTGAAAAGTTGTTGTAGTTATTTTTAATTGTTTCATTATTTAATCTTTCTAATTAAGATAACAGTAATTTACATATCACAGTTACAGTGTTATAATACTCTGTGTTTTTCTGGGTACTTACTATTAGCAGTGAGTTTGGGACCTTAAGATGAAGCTGACCTACTTTCTGATTGAAGTACTCTCTTTAAACGTTTCTTGTAGGACAGGTCTGGTGTTGATGAAATCTCTCAGCTTTTGTTTGTCTGAGAAAGCCTTTATTTCTCCTTCATGTTTGAAGGATATTTTTGCTGGATATACTATTCTAGGATAAAAGTTTTTTTCCTTCAGCACTTTAAATATGTCATGCCACTCTCTTGTGACTTGTAAGGTTTCCACTGAAAAGTCTGCTGCCAGATGTATTGAAGCCACATTATATGTTATTGATTTCTTTTCTCTGGCTAATTTTAGGTGACTTTCTTTATTCTTAACCTACTGGAGATTGATTATTAAATTCCTTGAGGTAGTGTATTAGTCTATTTTCATACTGCTACAAAGATACTACTCAAGACTAGGTCATTTATAAACAAAAGAGGTTTAATTGACTCGTAGTTCTGCATGGCTGGGGAGGCCTCAGGAAGCTTACGATCATGGAGGAAGGTGAAAGGGAAGCAAGGCACATCTTACATGGCAGGAGACAAGAGAGAAGAGAATGCAAAGGGGAAAGAGCCCTCATAAAACCATCAGATCTCATGAGAACTCACTATCATGAGAACAGCATGGGGAAAACCACCCTCATGATCCAATCACCTCCCACCAGGTCACTCCCTTGACACATGGGGGTTACAGTTTGAGATGAAATTTGGATGGGGACACAGAGCCAAACCATATCAGATAGTCTTCTTCAGGTTAAATCTTCTTGGTATTCTATAACTTTCTTGTACTTGATTGATATCTTTTTCTAGGTTTTGGAAGTTCTCTGTTATCGCTTTAAATAAACTTTCTACTCCTATCTCTTTCTCTACCTCCTCTTTAAGGCCAAATAACTTACATTTGCTCTTTTGGGGCTATTTTCTAGATCTTATAGGTGTGCTTCATTGTTTTTTATTCTTTTTTCTTTTGTTTCCTCTGACTGTGTATTTTCAAATAGTCAGTCTTGAAGCTCACTAATTCTTTCTTCTGCTTGATCAATTCTGCTGTTAAAAGACTTTGATGCATTTTTCAGTATACCAGTTGCATTATTCAGCTCCAGAATTTCTGCTTGAGTTTTTAAAAATTACTTGAATCTCTTTGTTATATTTATTTGATAGAATTCTGAATTCCTTCTCTGTGTTATCTTGAATTTCTTTGAGTTTTCTCAACAAAGCTATTTTGAATTCTCTATCTAAAAGGTCACATACCTGTTTCTCCAGGATTGGTTTCTGGTGCCTTATTTAGTTCATTTGGTGAGATCATGTTTTCCTGGATGGTGTTGTTGCTTATAGATACTTTTCATTGTCTAGGCATTGAAGAGTTAGGTATTTATACGTTATTGCAGTACTCTCAGTCTGAGCTTGTTTTTACCCATCCTTCTTGGGAAGGCTTTCCAGATATTCCAAATGACTTAGGTGTTATTACCTAAGCTGTCTTTGCTTTATGGGTCACCCCAAGCCTAGTAATGCTGTGGTTCTTATGGACCCATAGTGGTACTGCCTTTATGGTCTTGGATAAGATCTGAAAGAATTATTGGATTACCAGAGAGACATTCTTGGTTTCTTCCTTATTTTTTCCCCAAAGAATGGAGCCTCTTTCTCTGTTCTGAGCCACCTGGAGCTGGGGGTGGTGTGACACAAGTATCTCTGTGGCCACCATAACTAAGACTGTGCTGGGTCAGACCTGAAGCCATCACAGCACTGGGTCGCACCCAAGGCCTGCTGTAACCACTCTCTGGCTATGGCTTATGTTTGCTCAAGGTCCTGGGGCTCTACAATCTGCAGATAGCAAAGACAATCAGATGTTGTCCTTCCCTTCAAGGTAGTGAGTTCTCCCAGGCTCCAGCCATGTCCAGAAGTGCTGTTTGGGGCAGGGAAGACAGTCAAAAACCTTAGAAGTCTATCTGGTATTCTATTATACTGTAGTTTATCTGGCACTTGAACCGCAAGACATAGTCCTTCCCACACTCTTCCCTCCCCTTTCCAAAGGCAGAAGAGCCTTACTCTGTGGCTACCACCACCACCACAGGCCCATGCATCGTACTGCTAGTCTACTGCTAATGTTCCCTTAAGGCTTAAGGACTCTCTAATAAGCTTGTGGTGAATGCTGCCTAGCCTGGGACTCACCTTTCAGGGCAGTGGGCTCCCCTCTGGTCCAGGGAAGGCCCAGAAATACTGTCCAAAAGCCAAGTTCTGGAACTGGGTCACCAAGAGCCTACTTGGTACTCTACCCCTCCTTGGCCAAGCAGGTACCTAAGGTGAAAGACCAAGCCCCCTTAGCTTTTTCCTCTGCTTTTCTCAAGTGGAAGGAGACTTGCCCCATTGCCACCACAGCTGGGAATGTGTTGTGTCTTACCTGAAACCAGCAAGTCTCAGGGTCTGACCCAAGGCCCTTGATGTAGTACTTGGGTATCACTGCTGACTCTTTAGGGACCAAGGGCTCTTCAGTTAACAGGTGATGAATCCTTCCAGGACTTCTTCCAGATGAGTCTTTCTTTTCAGAGTGGCAGGTTCCCTTCTGGCCCAGGGTGTGTCTGGAAATGTCATCCAGGAACTAGAGCATGGAAAGGAGGCCTTATGACTCTGACTGGTACCTTATTTGCTGTGGCTGAGCTGGTATCCAAGATGCAAGACAAAGTCCTCTTCACTCTTCCCTTTCCTCTCCTCAAGGAGAGGGGAAGGGTCTGTTTTGGAGCCGTGAGCTGTGCAGCCTGGGGTTAAGAAATGGATGATGCCCACACTCTTTTAGCTGCCATGTGACCTTCAGTCCACTGTCTCTGGGCCCAGTTCAGCACTAGGACTTGACTAGGAGTTGCAGTCCTTTTAGCCTAGACTGCCTTTCAGGTTTATTTAAGGCCCCATAGCACTTAAGCCTGTGATAGCGAGGCTTGCAGGAACTCAAGTTCAGACCACTGAGATAGGCAATTCGCTTCTGGCAAGGCTGAATGTTCCGTCAGTGGGCAGGCATCAGCTGAGCTTGGCTTTGTTTTATTTTCTGTTATAAAAGGGCAGCACTGAGTTCAGTGCCTCATAAATGCTGCAATCTCCCTCTCCCCAGCACACCCAGATGCTTTCCATACCTTGCTGCCATTGCTGCAGGGAGGAGGGTGGGGGCCAGAAGGAGGGGGCTTGGGAGATGAGTGATGTCAATGATTTAAGACTGTTTTTCCTACCTCTTCAGCACCTCTTTCAGTGATATGAAGTTAAAACCAGCTACTGTGAGGACTCACCTGATTTTTGGCTCTTATGAAGGTGCTTTTTGTGTGTGTGGATAGTTGTTAACTTGGCGTCCTCATGATGGGGTGACAATCAGTGGAGTCTTCTATTGCACCGTCTTGTTCTGCCCCCTGCCTTGCAGTTCTTGCTGAGCTAGAAGTAAGTGAATTTGGGGGGTTTACTAAAGGCCTCCCATTTATTTCATCTCTCTGTTCTCATGTAGGATGTATGCTTATATTATCCTTGGTAGGTGGGTGACTGTTCAACTGCTACTACTTTTTGAAGCTATGTTTTATTCTACATGAGGTTTTTAGAAGATTGCATCTGATGACAAGGAAAAGGTTACCTCTTTCCCCAGTCCTATCAGTGGAAATAATTCATTGCTGGTAAGAGGACTTATCTTTGTGGTTTAATGGAATCTTAATGGTTGTGTTGTGACTTGTCCTTCAAGCACACAAGTGCCAAAACTATTTCCCTGATGGGTGGAGCCATCTCTCTTTACTCTGGAAGAAGACCAAGAAAGCACAGACAGAATGAAATGTATCTTAAACACAAGTTTTTAAGAATACAGTTGCATAGAAGATGGAGTCTTGTCAGGTTACTGGAGCAAAATCAAAACTGTAGACTATAACAGAATCCAAATCTTCACCATATTAGCTATCTATTGCTATATAAGAAATTACATCCAAATAGAGCAGCTTAAAACAATGACAGATCCTTATCTCACAACGTCTGTGGGGCAGGAATTGTGGAGTGGCCCACCTAGTTGGTTCTGGCTCCCTGTCTCTCATGAAGATGTAGTCACAGTGTTGCCTGGCTTAACTGGAATCACTGGGAAGGTTGACTGCAACCGAAGGTTCTCCTTCCAAGATGGCACACCCACATGGCTGGTGAGTCTGTGCTACCATTTAGTAAGATACTTCAATGCCTTAGCATGTGAACCTTTTTACAAAGTTGCTGAAGTCTTCACAACTTCAGTTGACTTCCTTCAGAGTGAGTGGTTGGAGAGAGAGCAAGACGAGAGCCACAGGGTCTTTTATGGCGTATCCTAGATGTCAAATGGACATTTCCACAATATCCTGTTGGTTACACAGGTCGGCCCTATCTAGTGTAGGAGAGGACTATCCAAAGGTGTGAATACCAGGAGGTGAGAATCACTGGGTTCTATTTTGGAATCTAGCTATAATTGTCCATTTCCTTCCCTTTACGATTCAAATATAAAACGTATTCCTTCCATCCCCAAATCCCCCAAAATCTCATTCCATTATCACCAACTCAAAGTCTGGAATCTCATCATGTAAATCAGATCCAGGTGTAATTCCTTAAATACTGTTTTGTGGGTACTGTTTCTCTCAATCTAAAGGCCTGTGATCTAAAGAGAGAAGTTACCTCCTTCTCACATGAACAGTGGTGAAACAAGCATAACTGCTATAGTTACACTTGTTCAAAAATGGAAAAATGCAAACCACACAGAAATTGCTGGACCATACAAGTTCTAAAACACCTCAGGCATGGGTCAACAGTTCCTTAATTAGGACTCAAGGGTCAAGAATAATTCCTTATGTTTTTTGGATCCACCCTTTGAACTCTTGGTTACACCCTCTGAGTCACTGTTCCTTTTATATAAAAGATAGCTCACGTTTGTAGCTGCAACGTTTTCTTAATGTGCTTTTTGCTGGTAGAACTCTGGGGATCCATAGACCACTTTTCTTTCTATCCCTTTGAGTCCGATTGATAGCATATCTGCCAATATAGTTCTCTTAAAAACATAGTGAGTATACTATAAATATCATTGGAGTGTACTCCATTAGACAAAACCGCTTCCCAAATCTCTTTGAGATAATCGTCTTTCTACCCTGAGTTTTTGCTGAAACTACTAAGGGACAACCTTAACCTTCTTAGAAATGCCAATTTTACTGTAGTGTTCTTTGAGGCATCACCTTAAATATTTCTAAGGCCACAACAAAAGATTTTATAGCTACACTCTTGGCTTTACCTCTTTTTTTTTTTTTTTTTAATTTGAAACGGAGTATCACTCTTGCCCAGGCTGGAGTGCAGTGGCACGATCTTAGCTCACCGCAAGCTCCACCTGCAGGGTTCTCGCCATTCTCCTGCCTCAGCCTCCTGAGTAGCTGGGACTACAGGCACCCACCACCATGCCCGGCTAATTTTTTGTATTTTTAGTAGAGACGGAGTTTCACCGTGTTAGCCAGGATGGTCTCCATCTCCTGACCTTGGAATCTGCCTGCCTCAGCCTCCCGAAGTGCTGGGATTACAGGCATTAGCCACTGCACTTGGCCAGCTTTATCTTTATACAGTGTTTTTCCAAGAAAGCTCTGAATCTGCTTTTTGCCTAAGAACCATTTCCTAATTTTAGCCCTGTTTGCCATCTGCAGGGAATAAAATTTCTAAAACCAGTAAGTCTTGGCTTTTTTTTTTTTAGTGGTCCTTCCTTTAGCTTATCTCTCTTCCATTTTATTATTAGTAGCAAGAAGAAACTAGGTGGCATCTTCAACATTCTGGCCGCAAATCTTCTTATCTAGATCTGTTAGCAGCAGCGAATCTGTATGGGTCTGCAGCAACTTGATTCTTCCCTCCTCAGAGGAAAGAATTTAGCAGAGGGGCATAAGGCAGAGTGAGAGATCAAGGCAAATTTTAGAGCAGGAATGAAAGTTTATTAAAAAGTTTTAGAGTGGGAGTGAAAGGACCTAAAGTACACTTGGAAGAGGGCCAAGCAGGTGACTTGAAAGACCCAAGTGCCCCCATCTGACCTTTGACTTGAGATTTTTATACATTGGCATGGTTCTGAAGCTTGTGTTTCTTCTCTCTTGATTTTTTTCCTGGGGTGAGCTGTCCGCATGCCAGCATTTGGGAGGGGCAGTATACGCAGTGTGTTTGCTGACATTGTGCACATCTCTCCCTTACCAGTCAAGTGTTCCTAGAGGAAGGTCATATACCAGTTAAACGCCACCATTCTTCCTCTTAGCGCACATGCTTCAGCCTACTTGCCCAGCTCCTGAGATCTTCTTTGAAAGCTGCTGATCGCCAGCTTCAGGTGTTTTCTGTGTGTTGGGAGACTGCCTTTCCCTAGTGCCAGCTGTGACCAATTATTGTTTCAGTGAGAGGGTTTAACAATCACATCACCATCACCTGACGGTTGCCTGACGTTCCTGGTTGGAGGCCCTCTCCTGCCCTGCACCTGTCTGCCTAGCTACCTACTTTAACAGATCATCCAGCTTATTCGGTATGTTTTCTACTTTCGGCATTACCACAGGCAATAGTATTGTTAAATTCTGCCGTTATATAGCAATAACCTTCTGTCCTCCACTTTACAGTCACATTTTCCTCGGTTTTCCTTATGCCCTCACCAGCAGCCTCCATGAGGGCCAACAGGATTCTGCTGGACAACTTCTGAGGCACTTTAGGATTTTGCTGATACTCTTCTCCAACATCCTCCAGTTTCTGCTCGGTTGAAAAGCCACCACCCAAATTTTTAGTGTTTTTTTTTTGTTGTTGTTGTTGTTATGGCAGAACTCTACTTCCATGTATGAAAATCTGTATTAGTTATCTGTTACTGACTCATAAATTACCCCCAAATGCCTGTGGGTTAACACAGCAATAACCTTTATTATCTTCTAGTTTCTGTGAGTTGCAAGTTAAGAGTGACCTGGCCAGATCATGCAAGCTTAGGGTTTCTCAGGTGATTACCATCAACTTGTCACCCTGGGCATATCCATCTGAAGGCTAGTCCGTGGCTAGAAGATAGGCCTTTAGATGGCACATTCACATGGCTGGTGGGTTCATGCTGACTGTTGGCCAAGGTCTCAGTTCTTCATATGGCCTGCTTGAATATCCTTATGACATCGTGGCCAGCATACCTCAGAGTGAGTATTTCAAGAGAGAAAACACTATGACTTTGTGTGTGTGTGTGTGTGGGCGTGCGTGTGTCTGTGTGTTTAAATCTAGCCTCAAAAGTGATACTCCATTTCTGTAATGTTAGTTTCCTCTTTTTTTTTTTTTGAGATGGAGTTTCGCTCTTATTGCCCAGACTGGAGTGCAGTGGCATGATCTCAGCTCACCTCAATCTCCGTCCCCTGGTTTCAAGCGATTCTTCTGCCTCAGCCTCCCAAGTAGCTGGGATTACAGGCATGCACCACCACGCCCTGCTCATTTTGTATTTTTTTAGTAGAGACGGGGTTTCTCCATGTTGGTCAGGCTAGTCCCGAACCCCCAACCTCAGGTGATCCACCCACCTTGGCCTCCCAAAGTGCTGGGATCACAGGCATGAGCCACCATGCCCAGCCAAGTTTCCTCTTAAAGGAGGTGGATTCATTGTTGGGAATGATTTCACCTCTAAGCATATTCATTTTCATTCGGGGGAGAAGTATCTCTGGCTAAAATAAAATACTGACATGGAAAGTTGTGGATCCTTTTTTTCAGGGTGTCAGTCTTTCTATAAGACAATTCAATCGAAGCATTATTATATGTCAAATTATGGCAAAAGGATCATTTTTCCTCTTTTAAATTTTCTGTCTTGATGACATCCGTGCAATTTTTAATTTGTCACAGAACAAATAGGACCAGAATTGTCATGTGTACATAGCTAGTTTTATGTATTTCTGACAGTCCTAAATGTGTGCTATGGTTTTCAACTTTCCTGCCTCTTTGGGACATTGGGAGGCTTGTATTTCTCAGTGGGCCCTCATCCTTTTGTCATGCTCTCATAGGTCAGATATGGGGCAGCAGGCCAGTCCTTCCCACTGGGAAGCCGGGTTTCCCATTCCCTCCGCTTCTACTCCACCCCCTGCCCTATCCTGTATCTTCCTGTTAAAAGCAGGAATGGCAAGGATCTATGTAAAATGCAGTTTCCTTTTCCAGGTTTGGGCTCTTCACCTCGGCATGAACTGCTGGCAGTGAGCCTCCTGTCCATGGCTCACCCAGGTCTCTGAGAGTTTCTAATTGTCATTTGCATGTAGATTGTGTCCCTGAGCTCCACAAGGCTGCATCTGGTCTTGCATAATAAAATGCCAAAGCCCATTGACACCAGGTGTTGAAGTTTTGCTGCCTGCAAAGCAAAGGAAGCTGTTCAGAGTGGTTTCTCCTTAGATGCTTTCTGAGAAGAAAAGAACAGTCTGTTGTCATCAGCACCCTCAGACTTGGAGCGGTTCTTCTTGTCCTCCTTCTCACCCCTGAGCAAGAACTGTTCCTTTGGCAGCTGCTTGAAATCTTTGGCTCTGACTACAGTGTTCAATAGCTTCATGTCTTAGGGGCAAACTCTTTGACAGAGGTTCTGCATGTAGATCAGGCAAACAGTTGCTGCTACCTAGGGTCCAGTCCTATGACTGCCACACAAGGGCTTTGTGGATGGTAACTATTGTCTTGTTTCAGGGTATTGAGTACTTTCCAGTAGATTCTCTCAGGGTTATACAAAGTGCTGGCAGCAGTATGGAATATGCATAAGGCCAGAAAGGGGCCACTTAGTATCTCAAAACTAAATTTAAAAAATTAACATTCATGCCCATAATCCCAGCACTTTGGGAGGCCGAGGCGGGCAGGTCACCTGAGGTCAGAAGTTCGAGACCAGCCTGGCCAACATGGCAAAACCCCGTCTCTACTGAAAATACAAAAATTAGCTGGGTGTGGTGGCGTGTGTCTGTAGTCCCAGCTACCCAGGAGACTGAGGGCAGGATAATCGCTGGAACCTGGGGGGCAGAGGCTGCAGTGAGCTGAGATTGTGCCACTGCACTCTAGCCTGAGCAACAGAGCAAGACTCTGTCTCAAAATAAATAAATAAATAAATAAATAAATAAATAAATAAATAAATAACATGAATTCATGGTGATTTCATGTGGGTAAGGGCCTTAGTTGGGCAAAACTGGGTTTGAATGCCAGTTCTGCCACTGATTGCCTGTGTGACCTCATGTGTCCTCAAGTTCCTCATGGGTGAAATGTGGGTGATCAGATCACCATCATCTGACTGTTTTTATAAGGACCATTACATTACATAAAATAAGCATAGATCCTGGAACACAGCAGATGTTCTCGAAATAAGAGATGTTATTGCTGCTTTTGTTATAAATTTGGGACGATTGTTAAGTGTTGCTATGAGTAAAAGTTATTGGTGTAAGGGTTTTGGTAAATAAATTTATACTATATATTGTAACAGATTTTGACTTTTTATACATTCTTGGGCATTTTAGTTATACTTAAGTACAATGATATACTAATTGTAAATATTATCTATTAAAAGCAGGTCCTCTGGTTTTATTCACTTATATTTGATTATTTCTGCTTTTACATACTTGGAAACATAATCACTTTTCAAATTTCATTAATTTAGATTTTTAAAAATTCAGATGACTCATTCTTTTTCAGGTACAATGAGTGAGGTTTTAGCTTCTACAGACTCAGTAAAGAAGTCAAGAATAAGTTGCAAATATCCCCTAACTCTGTGTGAAGAGCTGAAGGGCCACAGTCTGTTCCGAGGTGCGTAAGATAACCAAGATGTTCTAGGGATCAAGGACCAAATGTCAAGCTTTGCCATCAAAAGACTTTCCTTAATGGAAAGGAAGGGGAACTGGACCCATCTAACTGGGTTAGATCCCATCTAGGCAGGGATGCAGAGTGGTGCAGAGTTATTTATGGAGTTCTGGGATTATGCCTGTGTATTATCGTCAAGGTCAGGGGACAGAGCAGGAATCTTATTTGGAAATGTGCATTTTATCTTAAAATTTAATGTGCATTTTGCGTTCCATTCCATATTTCATTGTGTTTTGTTTTATCCTAGAGAGAATGGCCTCCCCTCAATGTCCTGAGCCTCTGAAGGGTCACTGGAGGAGAGCACAAGCATTTCTATCTGGCTTGGGTTACCAGTAGTCTAATTTAAAAATCAAGGCTAAGCCCTGTGGACTAAATACAAGGATGGAGGCTAGGCGCGGTGGCTCATGTCTGTAATCCCAGCACTCTGGGAGGCAGAGGCAGGTGGATCACCTGAGGTCAGGTGTTCGAGACCAACCTGGCCAACATGGGGAAACCCTGTCTCTACTAAAACTATAAAAATTAACCGGGCTTAGTGGCAGACACCTATAATCCCAGCTACTAGAGAGGCTGAGGCAGGAGAATTGCTTGAACCCTGGAGATGGAGGTTGTAGTGAGCTGAGATCTTGGAGGTTGTAGTGAGCCGAGATCTTGCCACTTCACTCCAGCCTGGGTAAAAGAGAGAAACTCTGTCTCAAAAAAAAAAAAAAAAAAAAAAAAAAAAAAAAAAAAAAAAAAAAAAAATAGACAAGGATGGAATCTGAGAACACCTGGAAAATGGAATTTAGAGAAGTTAGGAAGGGCAGGGAGCAAGGAAGTGAAAGGCTTGGGGTGGAGATAAAGACTGAAATGGTAGGAAAAGTCCAGACAAAACTGGGAGCCAGACGACCCAGCCACTGGGTGCCTCTCAGGTCTGAACTACACTCAGCCGCCAAACGCCATGGCCTCTCAGCTTTTCTGGAAATTAATTGGTTCCAGGAGTCAAGTTAGTCTCTTTCCAATGGCAAGCACGTCCCATCAGGGCCTCAGTTACACGATATAATCTTCTGTCACTGTAAGGTTGACACGTCCTTGGCGCCGTTTCCTCTTCCTCGAGCCAAAGCCCATTTCCTTGTTGCAGTCTTTACCGGACAAGACATTCAAATGAAAATTCGTGTATTATGCCCAGGCAAGTCGCTGCCTGCATGATTCTGTCAGAATCCACTTCTCACAGGGCAACTTTATTGTAATGCATTTTCTTGCAGCTTCTTTTGGGTCAAAGTGGAGTTGGCCTTGGTGATGCTGGGAACCTACCAGGAAAGAAAAGTGAAGCTGTTTGGACAGCCTGTGGAATAAGGCATGGTTAGATCCCATCTAGGCAGGAAGGCAGAGCGGTGCAGAGTTCTTTATGGAGTTCTGGGATGCACAGAGGGAGACGCTGGACGTGAAAGTGTGTATTATCTCTGCAAATTGACACTTGTCTGCTCTTCAGTTGCATGATAGTGCTCAGGGCTGTGTTCCATTAGAGGTGGTCCTTTTTGCTGACTTTGAAGGATGTGGCGGGATTGACAAGCAGCCAGCTTCCTCATGGCAACAGTGGATGGAGATGATGCTGCACGTTACAGGCTATAGGACTGTGTGACTTGAGTACAAAACTGTTAGAATCATAGATTCATAGATTTAGTGTAGCAATGGATTGTCACATTCTTCAGCCCAGCTAGAAGCTTCCAATTCAGTCCAGCAGGGAGAACCAGAGGGCCATAGAGCCCTTCACAGGTATGAGGCTGTGTGGCTGTGCCCAAATTCCTGAAACCATCAAGACTCTTACTTCCTCAACAGAAGGACAGAGCCTGTAATACCTAAAGCTGGGTGGTGTGACAAGGAAATGCAGTGACGCATGCAAGCCACTCAGCATGGTGCTTGATATTCAGTAAATGCTTAATAAATAGTAGCTGCCATTAGTAGCGGGGGTGTTGATGTTGTTACCGTCACCCCCCCTCTGAGCAGGTCATGGAAAATATTAACCTAAGTAAATAGCAGAGTTCATCTGTAGTCTGAAAGTCTCGAGAAATAAAAGGCATTTGTCCTAAGTAGTAAAAAGACATCAGCTGTGGGACTCGTATCAAGTAGCGTTTACTCGGTACAGGTAACAGAAACCAAAGGAAGCTGGCTTAAGGAGAAGAAGGGAATTTATCACAAGGGGTCAGGGCAGGAGACAGCTGGGTCTCCCGGTGGATGGAAACCAAGGACAAGAAAGAAACAGGCTCTGTCTCTGCTACGTATTGCCCTCTGGGTCCTTACCACGTCATTCTCTCTCTTCTCTCTCCTCTTCTCTCCCCTCCCCTTCCTTCCCTTCTCTTGTCATCTCTCCAGCTGTCTTTCCAACATCCAGACTGCCCACTAGAATGTGGCTGTCCATTCCCGCAGAGTTTCCATGTTATATGTCCAGCTGAGTAGCCTCACTGGGTGCCTCAGCTCCAATTTCCTACCTCTGGACAATTTGGTGGTGCCCAGTCAACGGGAGTGGAGTGAAGAGGGTGCTGTACTGGGTTGAGCACACACAGGGCTGTGAGCACAGGCAGGGGCTGATTCCCAGTGAGCCACCAATGCTACCTAGAGTGTCCATCCCTAAGAACCGTCCCCTGCAGCACGGTCACCCTAGCAGTCATGTCACAACTAGACCTGCTGGAGGCCCATGGGAATAAGGCAATGGCCATAAGTAATGGTTGGGATAATGATAGCTGGGTATCATCACTGAGTAACTCCGGGCCAGGCTTTACGTACTAAGTGCTTCAGTTACATTACTTAGGTTAATACTCATTACTATCAAGTAAATATGGCTTTGTCTCCATGTGACAGAGAGAAAAGTGATACCCAAGAAGATGAAGTCACTTCCCAACAGCTATTAGACACAGCTAATAGCAGATGGAGGCAGGATTCGAACTCAGGAAATCTGACCCCAAAAGCTCATGCATGCCCTTAGTCACATCTCTCAAAGAGGTGCATCCTCTTCCACAGGCTGTGGCAGGCTGGACCTCCCCCAAGCTTCTTTCTGAACACGGGCTTGGCTTTCTAAAATTGGAGCCACGTTGATCCTCCAAGGTGTGGATCTGAACCACATGCCTGCCTCACAACTCACTGTGGCCCTTCCTGGCTTTGCAGTTCATCAGCTCTCAAACCCCACAGGCTCAACTAGAGCCCAATTCAGGCACCACCTGGCTGGGACTTACAGCCACACATGGTGGTTTTGTTCACAATGTAACTCTGGTTCTCTTGCAAATCTATCCATTTAAAAGGGTGGTAAATTGATTTTGAATCTGTGATTCTAAGCGTTTGTTTCATTACCTACTTTTAAACCTGACTGGTCTTGTAAGTTATGACTTTTTCACTGGGTCAAATTAAAAAAAAAAAAAAAAAAAAGGTGTGGCTCTGCCCTGATCCCACCAGAAGATAAATCCCACTTGTGGAGTCAGCAGTGGTATCCTTACATGCCAGAGACCACTCCAATGTCTGATTCTTGCAAGATGTTTTAGTATCAACTTAAAAAAAATTGTGGTAAAATGCACGTAGCATGAAATTTACCATTTTAACTACTTTAAAGTATATAATCCAGTGGCATTTAGTACCTTCACAGTGTTGTATGACCATCACCACTATCTAGTTCCAGAACCTTTTTAACACCACAAAAGGAAACCCTGTACTCATTAAGCAGTTAATCCTATGTTCTGCTTCTATGGATTTGCCTATTCTGTACTTTTTTTTTTTTTTTTTTTTTTTTTTTTTTTGCGACAGAGTCTCACTCTGTCACCCAGGCTGGAGTGCAATGGCACAGTCTCAGCTCACTGCAACCTCCACCTCCTGGATTCAAGTGATTCTCCTGCCTCCTGAGTAGCTGGGATTACAGGTGCCAGCCACCATGCCCAGCTGATTTTTCTGTTTTCAGTAAAGATGGGGTTTCACCATGTTAGTGAGGCTGGTCTCAAACTCCTGACCTCGTGATCCACCTGTCTCAGCCTCCCAAAGTGCTGGGATTACTGGTGTGAGCCACCGCTCCTGGCCCTCTGTACAGTTCTTAAAAATGGAATTACAATGTGTGGTCTTTTGTGTCTGGTTTTCATTCAGCATAAAGTTTTCTAGGTTCATCCACTTGCTAGCGTGCAGCAGCACTTCGTTCCTATTGTATAGCTGAATAGTATTCCATCGTATGGATATACCACATTTTGTTTGTCCTTGTGTCAGTTGATGAGAATTTGGGTTGTTTCTACCTTGGGCTGCTATGAATAGTGCTTTTGTGAATTCTCATGTGCGAGTGTTTGCTAGAACACTTGTTTTCAATTCTTTTGCTTATATGCCTAAGAGTAAATTCCTGGCTCATAAGGAAATTCTGTGTTCAACTTACTGAGGAATTGCCAAGCTGTTTTCCACAGTGGCTGGACCATTTTACATTCCCACCAGCAACCTGTGTGGGTTCCCATTTCTCCACATCCTTGCCTCCAGCATCAACTTTTGATTTATAGGATGAATTTTATTATAATAACGGGGGAAAAAATCTGAATTATTTAGGCTTCATTTATTTAATGAGACCATATTAAAGCAAGAACTGGAAACCTGTGAGCGTTTTAATGCAAAATACATCATAGAATTTGAGATACACGAAAGCAAAGATTGTTTAACGTGCGGAGATAAATTTGGTCATTAGTTCATATCTATGGACCATATAAATGACAAGATCATAAAATCCATGGAGCTTCTTGTGGCAAGGCTGTGCCCCATGATATGACTCATCTGGTATATTTTTCTATGAAAACGTATAATAGCCCATCTCAGTGACATCTGGACTCGTCTGCATAAAATGAGAGTTTAGGGTCATATTATTATTATTTCATGTGCTATACTTCATCTCATCCATAAGACAGAAGCAAAGTATGGTAAGCTGTTATTTCTATTCTGGAAACATTAAGAAATTGTATGTGTACCTTCTGTTTGTGCTAATGACACAAAATGTCTAAGCGTGTCATTTTTTTTTCTCTGCCAACTCATGAATGTGCCATTCTTATCTGTAACCTAAATAAATATTCATTAATGTACAGTGAAATTGGAATGAGCACTTCATATAAATAAGCCTACCACAGAAATATGTTTCTTTAAATTTGTAGACCAAAATAACATGAAATAAATTGAACATCATTTCACATTCAAAACAACCAACCAAATAAACTGGTTTTTATGACTCAATTTCCTAAACTCAAGTAGGTAAGAAAGCATATATATGGTTCTTCATTTTTGTCATCCGTCATACATTTTAAGAACAGCACTATTTAGTTGCAATGACGATAGGCCAAATGACGAAGAATGTGCATACCACATGATTCTAGGATGATGGGGCAGAGGGAGGGGACAAAGTGGAGTGGAGTTGGCTTTTTCCTTCATTTCTTCATTGATTTGTTCTTTTTTTCCCTTTTGGGCAAATATTTATTTGTTTGAGCACTATTATGTAGCAGGTCCTATGCTTAAATCTGGGGATACAATGATTCATTGAAAAAATACTATTGGTGACCTCATGGAACTTACAATTTAAAGTGTGTTCCATGAGGGTGATACAGTTATCTGTTCTGTTATCTATTGCTGTGTAAAAAAACACTCCAAAACTAAGCGATGCAAATCAATACCTTATTATGCTCTCAGCTTTGTGGGCCAGGAATTTGGGTATTGCACAGGGAGGAGCTCATCTAGGCTCCATAGTGGCTGTGGCCTCATCTGGGATGACTTGAATCATTGAGATGGCTGGTGCCATGGCAAGGGCCTCGGTGATGGCGGATGGCTGGATTTCTTGGCCCTTCTCTTTATTGCACCTTCTGGGATTGGAATATTCAAGATGACTTTTTCATTCGTGTGTCTGGCACCTGGACTGGATAGTTAGAAAGCTGAGGATGGCTGGGCATCTCCTTCTCCATGCTGTCTGAGAGTGTGGCCTTCCTCCAAGTATGGCAGTCTCAGGTTCCTCAGACTTCTTATATGGCAGCTTCTCCCAGAAGGAGCATTCCAGGAGTCATGGGCAGAAGCTGCAAGGCCTCTCATGACTTAGCCTTAGAAATCCCAGGGCACCACTTCTGCCACTTACTGTGGGACAACCTTGTCACTAAGGCCAGCGAGACTCACGAGGAGGGGATTTTGACCCTATTTCTCAAGAGGAGGAGTAGCAAAATATTTAAGATTATCTTTAATGTACAACAGAGGGAGGCAGACATTCAAGAAATAACCACACCAATAACTATTGCAGTGCAGAAAGAGTACAAGCATCTTTATAGTAATCAGGACTTCCTGATTGCAAATGATAGAAACCTAACTCAGATGGGCTAAAGAAAAGAAGGGCATTTACTGACCTACTTAACTGAGAAGTCCGTGGCTGAATCCTGCGCTACAATGATGTCTTCAAGGACCACTTTCCCTGTCCCTCAGCTCCACTTACCTCCATTTACTCAATTGGTTTTATTCTCAGGCAAGAGTTCCTCTAGTGATGACTACAAAGCCCGCCAGCTGCTCCACGGTTCTACCAGTTTACCAATCCCAATTGAAAAAGAGGCCACACAGCCAAGCGGATTGAATCCCAGGACTATTTGCCAGAACTATTGAGAAAGAGATAGCTAGCCTCTCTTTTACCGTTGGGGTTGGTAAGTTGTTATAAATGTGGAACAGCTGGTGGGCTTTGCAGTCCCCCCCACCCAACTTGAGGAGCCTATCTCTTTCTCAATAGTTCTCTCAAATAGTCCTGAGAGCAAATCTGTTTGGCTGCATTTGGTTCACATGTCCTGTGCTGAACCAACCACTGTTGCCAAAGAGATGAAATGCTTGGATTGGCCAGGCCTGGACCATGTGCCCACCTCTGGGACTTGGGAGTGGAATCAGCCCTAAATAAACCACACATGGGAAGAATGTTGCTCCAAAATGAGAAGAGAGCTGCTTTTATTAGAAGAAGAGGGAAATAGATGCTAACCAGACAGAAACATAAAATGTCCATTACACAACCTAACACAGGGCGATCAGCCTTGAAGATTTGGTCCGTATATAGAAACAAGCGGGAAAAGGCATTCCTCTTCGATATCATGACTTCCACATATTCGACTTGCATTAATTATGTTTTCAATGAGTTCGAGCCCTGAACAAGTTGTAACTGGGGGTACACATTGAATAGACAAATGGGTGGTATAGGGAGGTCACAGGATTTGGGGGCTGGCGAAAAGGTGGTGGTAGCACACACAAACTTTATTGGGAAATGCTTTGACAGGCTTGCAAGAAGGGAAGTTCCCCATAGCGGGAGACTGTCCAAAGGTGCAGGAGGTCCACACTCAGAAGGAAAGGAGGGCGGAGGGCAAGACAACCCCAGGGAGATGGGGAGTAGAGAGGGAACTTACGTGTCAACACGATGTTGCTCAGTAGCACCTTGAGAGCCTCCAGGACAGGAAACATTGAAGGGCAGATGTTTGGGGTCTTTATGGCTCAGGGCTTAGCCTATCTATGGCTAACAGGTGTTGGGAGCAGCTTTGCAGATTATACAAGGCAGACAGGCTCTAAATGGCTAAACATATGCTTATTTGAGCTATGTTTAAAGCAATTAGATGTGGAAAAATTTCAGTTTGTTTCTGGTGGGCTTGTGAGCTAGCAGGGGTGAGCCTGCAAAGAAGAAATAAATAACCAAGGGGCCGATATATAGAGGCCATCTTTGGCTCATTTACATAATAAGGAGTTAAAAAAATAATCTCAATTATAAACAGCACAATTAGTTAATATCAGCACGTTAAAGATTTGAGGTACAAACTGGAATGGTAATCTAATAGTTAACATTTTTTACATGCTTATCATGTGGCAGGTACTGTGACGTGCTTTATACAGTCTGTCTCTAATTCTCAGAGCAACTCTGTACAGGTGGGAAAACTGAGGGGTAAGTAGGGGTCACATGATGTTTCTTAACGATTCAGCTTGGGCATGGTCTAGCTGGTGTCTGCTCATGTTTAATTAGCCAAAGCAAGTCATATGGCAAAACCTAACGTCAGTGAAGAATGTTTCTCCCACGGGAGGGTCACTAGGGAGGACTCTGTAGGCACTGGTTTAGAGAGGGGCAGTTTTTGAACCAATAATTCAATCTACCACGGATGGATTCTTTTTTTTTCTTTTGAGATGGAGTCTCGCTCTGTCACCCAGGCTGGAGTGCAGTGGCGCGATCTCAGCTCACTGCAAGCTCTGCCTCCCGGGTTCACCCATTCTCCTGCCTCAGCCTCCCAAGTAGCTGGGACTACAGGCACCCACCACCATGCCTGGCTAAATTTTTGTATTTTTAGTAGAGATGGGGTTTCACTGTGTTAGCCAGGATGGTCTTGATCTCCTGACCTCATGATCCACCCTCCTCGGCCTCCCAAAGTGCTGGGATTACAGGCGTGAGCCCACGGATGGATTCTTAAGCAATTACAGTACAATGTGATAAGTTCTCTCATGAAATTTCTCTGTTTTTTGCTTTGTTCTAAACATAAAAGACAAATTGAAGGAGTTAATTAGGCACGTTTTGGTGATTAAGCCTCAATTTTCTGGAACAAGGATAGAACGAGTTGTACTGTATGTGAGCAATCTATGTATGCAAAAGAAAAAAACAAGTTGTAATAAATGCATTTTGAGAACCCCAAATCCACTAGCCTACTTAGAGTGAAAAGCAAGGACAGTAACTCCTCTCTTCCAAGAACTGGCATAAGGAGTTTTGTTACTAGTAATGTCTGTGTATGTATAAGCAAAGGACTTGGGAACCGGGGTACTCTCAGAAAGATTTGGGAAGAAGGCTTGCTAAGAACATCGAGTCTGTGTATTGGGAGTTTGGGGAAGGGAAGGCAGGATGGTGGAGGAAAATAAGGCATCAATTGAGGAAAGATTGGTCGTAGACCACGGGTAGGTTATTTCGATGCCCTTGCCAGCTCTTCTCCTCATGGCTCAGCGTGTCCTAACCTTCGTGTTTACAGATAACGTACAGGGGATATACACAGAAGTTTAAAATGTATAGTCACAATGCTTAAAAGTCAGGTGGTATTGTTTTTAACTTTGTATGGTGGAACTCAATTTAGATCTGGAGCACATATTTCCACTTAGGATAACTCAGTCGCTTCTGGTTTAAAAGTGAGTATCTTCTGAGTAAATCAAATAAATTCCCCCTACCCTTTCTCTTTCCTTTCTCCTTGGGTTCTCAGAGGGCTTATGTATTATCTTGTCCTGGGATGTATATCTTGTCCATGAATCTCTCTCTGGCCATTTCTGGACTAGGTTGAGATATCATCATTCCCAGTTGCTCAACAGTATGCAAGACTGGCAGTGAAGCAATGAGAATGTAGGGTGGTAGGGCTGTCTCAGATTCTAACTTAAAATGTCACAGGGTCACCATTTCCACTCCAATATCAGCTGCCACAGCTGCCCAGGGCAGGGTATGAGATGTTAGGGAACTTCTGTTTTCAGATCCCCAAATCTGTCTGCGTGTTTCTAACCACCTCCAGTGGAGAATGGGAATTCAGGCTAAGCAAGAATCAGGCCACATTCTTTCCAGTCCATCCTTCTCTGTTTTAGCCAAGCTCTCCTCTAGCCCAGGAAAGGATTGTGGAGTCTTCCCATGCAACGAAGCATAGCTCTGATGTCATATCTGGTATTCTCCCTTACCCTATGGCCTATAGTTGCCATTCTATGCTCAGTCCTCCAGGTTTGATTCTCCATGATTCAAAACCCATCTTCTATTTATTTATTATTTGTTTAATTTTTTTAGGGATTAATCGAGGATTTACAATATCCATCTTTAACACAGTCTACCTTCGAATAATATTATACCACTTTACGTATAAGATCTGAACCTTAGGCCGGGCGCAGTGGCTCACGCCTGTAATCCCAGCACTTTGGGAGGCTGAGGCGGGCAAGTCACGAAGTCAGGAGTTCGAGACCAGCCTGGCCAATATGGTGAAACACTGTCTCTACTAAAAATACAAAAATTAGCCAGACGTGGTGGTGCGTGCCTGTAGTCCCAGCTACTCAGGAAGCTGAGGCAGAAGAATCACTTGGACCCGGGAGGCGGAGGTTGCAGTGAGCTGAGATCAGGCCACTGTACCCAGCCTGGGTGACAGAATGAGACTCCATCTCAAAAATAAATAAATAAATAAATAAATAAATAAATAAATAAATAAATAAAGGACAATATGCTTCCATTGGCACCTGCTTATTCTTCGTGCTGTTATTGTCATATATTTTGCTCTATGTATGTTATCAACCCCACAGGATATTATTGTTGTTGCTTTAAACCATCAATTATCATTTAAATGAATTAAAAGATGAGAAAGAAAACATGTTTATGCTACTCACACATTTCTCTTTGCAAGCATTCTTTTTTGATTTTTGTAAATAGAAGTTTCTACCTAATGTCCTTTTCCTTCTGCCTCAAGACATTTCTTTAACATTTCTTTTAGTGCAAATCTGCTAGTGATGAGTTCTCTCAGCTTTTGTTTATCTAAAAAAGTCATCTTCGTTTTTGAAAGATATTGTTGGTTATAGAACTGTACATTGGCAATTTCGGTTGGCAAGTTTTTTTGCTTTCAGTACTTTCGAAATGTCACTTTTTTGTCTCCTGGTTTGCATAGATTCCGATTAGAGGCCTGACATTGTTTTTTGGTCCCTAAATGTAACATGGCTTTTTTCTCTGGTTGATTTTAAGATTTTCTTATTTTCATTGTGTGTGTGTGTGTGTGTGTTTAGTAATTTGATTATAATATGCCTTGTTGCAACCTTGTCTGTGTTCATCCTGCTTAGAATTTATTGAGATTCTTGTAGGTTTATAGTTTTTATCAAATATGGGAAAAATTGTTCATTTTTGATAGGGTTTAGCTGTGTCCTCACACAAATATCATCTTGAATTGTAGTTCCCATAATCTCCACGTGTCGTAGGAGGGACCCTGTGGGAGGTAATTTGGTTATGGGGGCGGTTACCTCCATGCTGTTCTTATGATAATGAGTGAGTCTCAGGAGATCTGATGGTTTTCTAAGCATCCGGTATTTCCCCTGGTGGCACTCATTCTCTCTCCTGCCGCCCTGTGAAGAGGTGCCTTCTGCCATGATTGTAAGTTTCCTGAGGCCTCCCCAGCCATGCGGAACTATGAGTCAATTAAACCTCTTTCCTTTATAAATTACCCAGTCTCCGGTATTTCTTCATGGCAGTGTGAGAACAGACTAATATAATTTTAGTTCTTCAACTACTGTTTCTGTTTCCCTGTCCTCCCCACCTCTGCCAGCGAGACTCCAATTAGATATACATTAGCTTTACAGCCTTACATTGTCACTAATTTATTTTGGGTAATTTTATTGCTATGATTTCAGGTTCACTGATCTTTTCTTCTGTGTCGTCTAATCTGCTATTAATCTCATCCAAGGAGAATTCCATTTCAGATATTGCATTTTTCATCCCTAGAGGTTCCATTTGGTTCTGATTTAAATATTCTACTTTTCTCTTTATTATAGTCATGTTTTATTTTACAACCTGGAACAAGCAAAGTATATTTTTAGTAGCTGTCTGAATAGCCATGTTTGCTAATACTATCACTTCTGTTATTTCTGGGTTTGTTTCTGTATACTGATTTTTCTCCAAGCTATTAGTCACATTTTCTTGCTTTTTTGTATGTCTGGTAATTTTTTATGGAATCATAAGCATTATGAATTTTACATTTTGGGGTACTATATTTTGTTACACTTCTGTAGAAATGCTAATTTTTTGGCAGGTATTTTAGTTACTTGCAGATTAGTTCAACTCTTTCAAGGCTTACTTATAGGCTCTTTTTGGATGGGCCTGGAATAGCCTTTATTCTAGGAATCATTTTGCTTAATTTCTAAACCCTGGCCCTTCTGGAGTCTCTAATGAATGTGTCCTGTATTCCACCCAAATTCTTCCTCTTTGGCTGGTGTGCATGTCAACAATTTATGGACACGTGATCTCTGGAATTATTTGGCCTGCAGCTCCCCTGTAACTGTTCTCTCCTGCAAGTTTTTCTTGCCTGGTCATGTAGAGTTTTATCCTGCCCAGACACAGGATTGATATTCAGCCAACAACTCAAAGGCAACCCCTTTGCAGACCTCTGGAGATCTAGGTGTAGCCCTCCCGCTCTTTTAGAACTTTGTCCTGGAAATCCTAGCTCACTTAGTCTTCCTAATCTCCAGCTCCTTAATTCAGTGACATTGCGGGGCTCTCTTTGATTTTCTCTTTCCTATGCTGGAGTCTGGAAATTCTCTCATTGCAGAATGCATGGAGATGTTAGGACTCAACTTACTTTTTCCTATTTTCTCAAGGATCACAATCCCGTGTTGTTCAATATCTAAAAATAGTTGATTCTAACATAGTGTTCAGTTTTATAGTTATTTACAGCAAGAGGATAATCTGGACCCTCATGGCCAAGCCAGAAGTCTTCAAAGTCCCTCTATTGTATATTGGCTCCTTGATAATTACATTTTTCTCTTCATAATTGTGGTAAATGCAATGACTTTATGGAGAATGCCTAGAATCTACTTATTTGGTGTTTGAAAGGATAGATTTACCTGAAAATGATAGAAATTCCATAGGAAGGAAATATTAATTCACAGAGATATAAGGAATTAATTCAACAATATTTATTAAGCACCTTATATTTGCTAGGTGCTGTTCTAGTTTTTGGGGATACGACAGTAAGTGAAGAGATTAAAAGAAGCCTCTTTGCTGTGATCAAGTCCATTGTAGAGAAAATAGAGAAAGAGGCAACAAGCATAATAAGTAAAATCTTAAAATCTATAACACGTCAGATGGTAAGTGCTATGGGAATTACAGAGAAATAATAATCCTTTCAGCCCACATGTGGCACTGATTGGAAAACATGGCCACTGTCCCTTCATAAACTTTAGTGACAGAGGCCATCTGCTTAGAGGTACAATAGCCAACTATATTACCATAAATGTAAATCTAGTCTAGGGCTGTCCCCTCATGCCCTGTTAATCTTTGCAGTTTATAAACACTTACCACAAAGTCATATTCATGTACCTATTTGCCACCTTGATTTTTTTTTAAAGTTTCCCCAACAGCACTAGATACTCCATGAGGGTAGGTACCACGTCAGCCTTTGCTCACAAGTGTATCCCCAACCACTCCATATAGGCTTGGCATTTGAATGGTGTTCAATAAGTGTTTGTTAGTTACTGAACACGTTTGTTAATGGAATTTATAGATGTGTCAGGTTCTAGATCCTTGCCTGGCTTAGACTTTGTATGTACACCCTTACTTTTCCCTTCAAAATTGCTAGTCAATTTCTCTTTGAAAGTTACCAGTTGTGACTCTACTTTTCCTTCTCTTTCTTTCCACAGCTGTGCAATCATTGCACACCCTCAATGACCAGATTTCCCATTTTATTGTCACCAAGTCGAAGGCACTGGAGGAGGACAAAGACCCTTTTCTACCCACTGAGAAGGAGACTCTGAAGAGTTCCATGATATTGATGAGGCACCTCTTAATGGATGCTCAGGTACAAAGATCAATACAGAAATTCCCTATGGAGCAGGTGGAATCTTTTTTTCTTTTTGGCATAAGCTGTCCAGAAATGTTCAACTACCGTACCTATCGAAACCCGTTTTTCCGATATAACAGATTGGATAGGTTGAGTATTGGATTTCTGATTATATCTTATTTGGGATTTAGTATTAAAATAGCTTTTTAAAAAGTCAAAGTAATACAGCTTAAGAAGAGTATATTTGTTGTCTCTGAGAATTTAACAGATCTCCCATTAGCCTTGGAAAAGTGAAAATCCATTTACATATAAACTTGGCAGGCATCAAAGCTGGCAAAGGCTTTGGAGTAGAGCAAATACTTGTCCCAAACAACATTACTGAGTAAGTAATGAATATTTTGGTGCATTTGCCGTACCGCCCCCCCCACCCCGTAAGTGCATCAGCACTGGTTTTGCTAGCACTGAATTTATTACAGAAGGTATTTAGCTCATTGTAGGCTATTGTTGAGATGTTATTCAAGGTTTCTCCTTGTGTACTATTTTATCGAAATATTTAAAAGTAATCTCTCTACTCCTGGCTTTGTTGGTGCGTCTCTTCAGACATGTTGATAGACAAACAGCAGGTGTTTTAAGAGAATTGATAGTTTTCTATGTTAGGAAAGCCAAACCGAACTAGATCTAATTGTCATTCCTACCTCTTCAGTGTCGGGAAATGTTTCAGGAAACGTTCTGTGGGTTTGGTGATTTTCGCGTTCATTTGCCCTGGGGCTTTCTTCCTGAGCTTGTTTTCTGTTCAGCATTGGTGAGGTCAGAATGGTTGGTGGTTTCTTGCATTCTGCTCTGTAGCAGAGATTTTGAACTGTGGTTTCTTTGCTTTTGTTTCTACCCTGGTGGTGGTTTATGTTTTATTTTTAAAATCAATCCTGAAGCCTGGGTCTTGTACCAATAAGGCTTTAACTGGCTATGCCTTTGTGCGTCTCTCACCTGTCAATGCCTGAAGCCGCCCCATGGGATTTTTTGAGGCCCTCTGTTGAGATGGCCCGAATTATGCAAAGCCTTTCATTCCTATTCACGGTTCTCCTGCTTTCCTTCATTATCAACAGCCCATTCAGCTTCTCCTCTCCCCCAGCCTGTCTGGTGGAAAAAGGAAGGATTCTGAAGCTACAACAGCCAATTTTGAAACTCAGAAAAAAGGGAAATTTAGAACAATTTACTGAATAAAAGAGAGCAAATTGTTCTTGAAAGGATTAGCTTTCCTCCAAATGCCTGGTCCCAGTCCTGGAGCCAACACCTCAGTCAAGGGAACTGCCTAACTGAATCCCAAAAGGCATTGTGTGTAAACTCCAGTTTGCAAAATCTGAGGTATTAAAAAAAGTGCATATTTTTCCTCTCCTTCACATCTGAGCTTACTAGTGCCTAGAACTGGATTTCGAAAATGTTAAATATTCCGGAAATGTTTGCTCCCACCAAATGCCTAATTCATTAGACTTCATCCTTCGTGGTGTTGACAGTGAATTTTCCCTTTTTTATTTAATGAGATTAAAATACCCGCTATCATGTGGTCATCGTGTGGGAATATTTTCCTATCATATTCTCTCCTGATCCCAAATCAATGACTGCTAGAATGCTCTCCCTTAAATGGCCAGATAAAATGGAGCAGGATATGGTGGATATTCTCCTAAGTCATATGCTAAAAAGGAAGGTGGGTTACATCTTCTTCCTCTTTCCTGAAGGTGGGTGTCTACCTGGGTCAGGTAGAAACGTCGTGTGGAAACCCCATTGTTTCTTTTGCCTCCTAACATTCCAAGATTCCTTGCTTCTGTCTTTTAAACTAACAAAGAATGAAGTGGGTTGTGATTAGTTTAGTATACCACTCTGATTGGTTTTCTTCCAAAACTGCTAACTTTTTGAGACAGTGTTTTGGTTATGATCCTCCGTTCCTTGCTGAAGTCAATTGGGATCATGTCACCTGATACTCCCAGTCCTCCATTCTACTCCCATCTCAGATGAGTGTTGCCAAGCTTATAAAATGCCAAGGGATCCCAACGTTTTGGGGATGGCCGGGGATGATATGTGATTTTGAGTTTTGAAGTAGGCACCTAAAAATTTGTCATTTTTTAAAAAAAGAATTTTTATTGGGCATTTTCGGGGCAAATTCACTTATTTTCTATCCATGCTTTAACTTTTCACTTACTTTCCAGCTGTGCTTCTTCCCTCAATTCCAAAGACAAATGAATGTACTCATTTTCATACACCAAGTTCATCAACAGTGGGAAGCTGATAGAATGTAGATATAACTTATCTGAACATCCTTTCGTTCAGTCTGCATTTTGTGATATTAATAGACATCTCTTAGGTTTGTGTGTTGCAGGATGTAAGTCTTTCAAGAGTAGTAACCACATCCTTGAACTTGGTTGGTATAATAGCCCTCTCAGTTCCATACCCACAGGGGCCCTTAATAGTATTAGATTATGATGAAACACTCTGACATCAGCTTACAAGTCGAATGAAGTCAGGCAAAAAGTGTTCCACAGAACCCGGAGGCTGCTTGAGAGTGACTGCTTAAAAGGCATAATCGATTCAAGTCACATCTGTCTTGGAAGCAATAAATCCTGCTTAGGAAAATGTCAAAGGCAAAAGCATTGCTGGACTATGAAATTCCACCTCTGAGGATTATAAAACAATGTGCACAGAGCAAACACATCTCCCAAGTATAATGGGGAAAGCCAGAGATGATTGGCAGGCCTGACAATCCATCCTGGAAAATGGAATCGCGAAGGGAGCACCTCACATGGGCAGCCCAGAAAGCCCGCAATTATGTATTCATCCCCTAAACGTTTCGAGCATGGAGGTGTCTGAAGAGGCATAGCACCTCTATTTGCATTCCATTTCCTTTTTAGTTTGCAGGCCCCCAAATTCAATGGAGTTCGCCATTCAGATCGCATTTGAAACCTGATCTTGTGGCTTTTATTCCTGAGAGCGCTGTCTAAACCCAAAATGCCGACTCAGCCTCCTAAGTGATTAGATTCATAACACTGAAGAGGCAATTCTTTCTGGTAGAGATTAATTCTTTTACTCGTACTGTGTGACTCCGCATGCTAAGAGGGGTTGATTATAGCAAATTAAATCTCTCATTGACAGTTCTCTCCCTTTTCCCCCCAAAGACCTAATATCATTATTTATTAAGGGGAGACAAATGCTCGGAAAAATAATAAGATCGGTTTGTTGGCAGGTAGGTCCCCCTCTTGGAGGCTGAGTGCTAAAGGGCAGAGAACTTTCTGTGCACCTAGGGGCTTCCTTCTGCCAGCCGAGGAACAAAGGGTGCCTGGGGGACAGTCTGTGCTCTGCTGACCCAGAGCTGCTGCCTGGGTCTGGACAGGAAGTGGGTAGCTTCTTTGCTTAAAACTTGGCCTGTGCTGGGACTAAAAGGAAGAACTTACTTTAAGGGAGGCTGAATCATTGGTATACCCTTCTCAGAGGTCCATCTCTAAGAATGAAACTAAACCCTTCAAAATAAAAATAAACCACGCAACTGTCATCTCTAAACAAATCTCGAACAAAGTCAGTTGTTCGTTGGAAAAGACATGAAATTTGCTTCACTCTTCAAACTCCTTTTTTCCTCCTGCCCTTTTTTCCTCTTCCCTTTTCTTTTTGCTTTTCTTTGTCTTCTCCCTTTGCCCTTTTTCTCCCCACCCCACCCAGCATCTCTCCTCCTCCCCTCCTATTTTCTCCTTCTCTCAACTCTATTCCCCTCCTCCCTCCCTCGCCTTCCCTTCTTTTGGTTGGCAAAATAGATCTTAGCTGAGATGTAGAATTACGTTCTGCGTTTTTCACTTCCTTCTCTTCCTTCCCTTTCTTGTTCTTTCCTTGTCTGTCTTTCTTTCTGTTATTTGTGTTCGGGGAACTGGAAAGCATATTTGCCAAAAGCCTATATTTCCCCTTGCCAAGCAAGAGCGGAAGCAGCAGCAGGAGGGAAACCTGGCATCCAGGAGGCAGATCGGGAGCCCTGCCAGGATCAGACACTGCATAGGATTTGGGTGGCTTCATTTTTCTTTTCTCTTTTTAAAAGAGCGGTCTAGCAAACTCTTCCAGATGATTATGCTTTCCAATTGGTTTCTGGCAAAACTGGGCCGATTGAACATGATCAGCTATTTTAGCTGTTTGGACACTCCCTGGCCTCAGATGGGGAAGTGCAGCGTGGACCAGAGGAACCCTTGGCTCAGGTTCCTGGCAGATAGGGAGGGTTAGCGCCCCAAAGTCAACATCACCTTGCATTGGGAAGGACGCTTTGGGAACCGAGCAGTTCACACCTATTACAGAAGTACATTTTAATTTGATTCTCCTGTTACTAACACTTTCCATCCCTCCAGATTCTTTCTGAAGTTGATACCGTGATCAAGGTAGGCCTCTGTGGTTCTCACTGGTGCAGTTATCTGGAGCTTTCTAGCTGCAGCTGGCTTCAGGGTTATGCCCACGAATGTGACCTTGTTAGCCCTAGAGAATGTCTTGCCCTCACTTTGTACAAACTGAGACATCAGCAGAATCCTGGGCCTAAGAAGGTCACAGATGCTGGCTGCGGCTATGAATAGTACCGCACGTGTGGGCTTTCCTTATCCTCTGGGACGTAACACCATGATGGAGAAAGAATGAGATCTCTCTCCCTGGGTTCTCTTCCTTAGCAAGCAGGGAAGAAACTGACATTTCCCAGGGAAAACAGGCAAAGCTTTCTTCCTAGGAAAATTACCCCGGGATGTCTTGAAGTCTACTCATCCCATCAGCTTCCACCTTGTAAAAGTCATTGGAGAAAGAAACACTTAAATGGATGCTGAAGAATTTGGTTCCCTTCACTAAAAAGCTACAATGATAAGCTGATTATTCAAAGGAGTCTTAGCGCATCCCTTCAAATAATCCATGTGCTCCATTACGCATCCTTTCCCTGTGAGTTTGCAAAAGCAGTGCTTAGTTTCCATTCTTAGTTGCAGAACTATCAAATCAGCAAGTCCAAAGCTTGTAGTTTTTTACATAAGTGTCACAAGCCCTCTTTCCATTCTGCTACAATAGTTTTGGTCATTAAAAGGTGTGTGTGTGTGTGTGTGTGTGTGTGTGTGTGTGTTTTAGGTAAATCAACTTTAAGCCACAGGCATTGCCAGGCTTAGATGCAATCCCATCAGTTACAGAATTTCTGCACTCACCCTTCCTGTTTAGAAGAAATGGAGGATAAGACATAAAATTGTAATACTGTTTTTCTGTTAAGCTTGTGTCTAGGGTTTTTTTAAGTTGACAGACAAAGTTAGACCCTCCTGAGACCTCTGTCACCTTTGTAAAATCCATAAAGCAAAATGTTCAGAGTGCAAAGTTGCTTTCAGTGTTTGGTGCGCTAGGACACAGGTAGAGTTGGAGATGAGACTCCAAAAAAAGATGGATTTCCATTCATTGTATTCTGAAGGAAAGGGGCACCTCTTACTTGGGGTGAGTGATGCTTGAATGGAATAGTGTCTATCAAATTGGTACAACTTCCATGGATCTGTATAGTGCCAGAGGACAATTCGGGAATTTATTGGTGCAAAACTTCAATTACTTTTGTACCAACCGAATACTTTGTACATATCAGAGCTTTTATGTTACGTTTTTTGATACTGAGTCATTAATTTAATAATATTTAAAATGATAATAAAATCAAATTTATGCTTGTCTAATAAGTGATGGTTCCTGTTACAGCAAGCAGGATGTGACATACTAACAAAATCATGGAAGGAAGGTTGGGGTGAGGATTCAGTTAGGATTCTCTGATTGTCAGCAACAGAGACCAGCTCTGATAAACATTAACTGGGAAACACTTAATAGAAACACATGGGATAGCTCATAGGAAAAGATAAAGAATTACATCTCAGAAAAGATAGGAGAGAGGGTAGCTATAGAGATTTAGGTGTCAAAAACTTAAAAGCAGTTGTTTCAGGGTGCTGTGGTTGGGACAACTTGGCTCTAACCATTTTCTTTCTCTGTGTCACTTTGATCAGGATTCAATTTCTTGGAAGAGTCTGAATGATCTGTCATGGGTCACTGGGCCCTTCTGTCTTTGACTGTGGGCAGGTAGGCTTGTTGATGGATGGTCTCGCCATGACTGTGAGCAGTGCAGACTGGTATTATTACCACAAGAAGGAGGAGTAGATGCTGGCAGACACTGCTGCAGATGGAGGCAATAATTAATTTACTCTGCCTGCTGCATGCGTGGACTTCATGCTTGGGTCTCAGTACACAGCTTGGCACTGCTCTAAGTTCTAGGGACAGAGAGGGACAGAACTTTACCCCTACCTCCACTCCCCCACCAGAGGGGTTCAGGATTAGATGGATAACTGGACGTTGAAGTGCTCCATGATAAATACGACAGCGTACATGGGGGCTGTGGAATCTCAGAGAAGGACCTAGCTGATATTTGCAGATCACTTTACTGTTTACTAAGTACTTTTGCCAGCATTTTCTCTTCTTCTCAGCCACGAGAGGGACAGAAGATTGGGTATTATTATCTCTATTTTGAAAACTAGGTATTAAGCTTTAATAAAATAGCCTTTTTTACATGGTTCCATCCAGCCCATCGCAAAGAAAGAGTAATTGATTTCCTACTTGTAGATGGTGACTTGGAGTATTTGCTTCCTGAGGGTTATTAAATAGATAGAAAGGGGGTATATGATTTTGAGAAAGAAGAACATTAAAACCTGGCTTCAGATACAGAATACCTCATATAACTAAAAACATTTGACAATTTTAATATGTCAATACATTCTTAAAGCTACACACTACCTTCTCGGACTCCTAGAAAGGTTCAGGTTCGAAGAATGTGGTTTACAAAAGTATTTAAATAGAATGTGAAATATATTACAGCCCCCCTACCTCAAATATCTCATTTTCTTCATGATGTCTATTGTGATGCTGGCAAATACTTGGCTTCCAAAATAATGCCCAATCCCACCATCACCCTTTAGATGAGTGGCTCCCAGATGAGAAGGAAGCAGAGCAATTTTGCTTCCCTCCCACACCAGGTGACATTTGGCAATGTCTGGAGATATTTTCAGTTGTCGTGACTGGCAGGGGGCAAGTGTGCTCCTAGCATCCAGTGGGTAGAGGCCAAAGATGTTGCTAAACTTTCTACGGTGCACAGGAGAGCTGCTCACAGCAAAGAAATTATCCAACTTCAAATGTTAGTAGTGTCGAGATTGAGAAACCCTACTTTAGGTCCGAGGCTAACTTTTCAATTATTTATGGAACTCTTTTGATTTTGGAATTCTTTTATTTGAAGCCCTACAATTGATCATAATAGATTTTCCAGATACAGCTTCATTATCCATTCACTTACTTTCTCCTTTTTCCAGTGAGCATCTGTTATATGCCGGGGATGTTGCCAGCCTGTGGGGGAAACACCAGTGAAAATGAAAGGAGTAATCCTTGCCCTCAGGGATCTTGGATTTCATTGGGGGCAACTGACTATAAACATGGGAGTAAACAGATAATATTGAATTTTAATATTTGTCTTAAAGAAACACTGTACCAGGACCCCATTTAGATAACAGTTCAAAGACATTCTCTTTGAACGTGACATAAACTTAGATCTGGGGATGGAGAGAGAGGAGTGTGAGTGTGTGTGTGTGTGTGTGTGTAAGGGAGAGGGAGAAAGAGAAGTCTTGTCTCATGCTTTATTGCTTATATTTGTACTTTAGTTGTGTGTGTTAAGCATTACCCCATGAGGTAATTGGAAATAGCTCCCCTGAGATGTTGCAGAAGATCTATGCAAATTATTTTTTCAGAAATTTACATTTAATTTAGGGAATATAACAATTCCAGCTGGTCCCTTGGGAACAGAGGATCCTTTAATCCTTTGCCTATTGGTGTCCACAGAGGACCCAGGATCTCAGGCTTTTCTAGCTCGATGCTGGGGACATAGAGACACACACAAAAGAAGGCTAGGGTAAGAGTTGTTTGAACTTCATGAGACATAGGAGCGGGATAGATGAAGGGAAAACGAGGAAAGTGTAGAGTTGTTCTGAACAAGAAAATGAGGAAGTGATGGCTGCAGTAACTTACCGGAAGAGCAGCCTCATAGAATCTAGCCAATAGTCAATTTTCAATTATGTACCCATAGATTATCCATGTTTGGACAAAGCATTTCTTCCCTGGTGGCGTGCACTCAGGAAATGTAAACCAATGTCAGTCTGAATGAGACAAAATTAGAAAAGTAATTTCATTGCCAATATTTTTTTTCCACCACAATGGAATTCAATATCAGACTTTTTCCTTATCCATTATTTGGTATCTTTTTAAGGTTGTAGCTCCCATCCATTAGTCAGATAATAGAGAGCCAAATGTATGCCAAATGTATGTAATTATTTTATAATTACAATCTTAAAAAAACTTATACTTAGAACAGGAATCCTTATACACATTCATATTAAACTCAAACAGTCTCACAAGAGTAGCCAGGTAAATTGAGGCACGGTGTTGCTAAGTGTCATCATTTAAATCTGACGTTGAACCTGGGAGTACAGCCAGTAAGACTCCTTGGTGCCAACTCGAGCCAATAACCCATGTTCCTGCATTCCTTGTCTCTGAATAAATCACACTTAAAAGTAGTTTAATAATGAGGTGGTGACCTGGCTATTTTAAGTACTCACTTATTCCTGTGGGAGTTGAACCAAAGTCATTTGCTTTGGCCAGCTTAGTAGCCCAGACACTTGCTTTCAGAATGGATGTTCTTGTATTGGATTACTGAGTCTAATCCCTCTTTTATTTTTCTCCTCCAAAAGTACAAAACAAAGAGGAGCTCATGATATAATTGATACTGAGAATCATGGCTTAGATTTTTGTATCCATGACTGCTGCCTAAAAAAACCATCCCCAAACAGTGGCTTTAAGCAACAGCTACTTATATACTTCCTGTGAGTCTATGGATTGCCTGGGTAATTCTGCTAATATGGACAGGCTTGGCTCATCTTGACTGGTGGCCCTTGTACATTGTGCACTGGTGCCCGGCTGATCTTAGATATCCTCAACTGCAATGACTCACCTCTCTCACCCTCCTTAGCAGGCTAACTCCAGAATAGTGGTGATAGGGGTTCATAAAAAGAAAAAGTAGACAAAGAAATCACTTTTCCAGCCTCTGTTTGTATCAAGTTTGCTGCTATCCCGTTGACCAAAGCAAGTCACATCACCGAGCCCAGAGTGAGTGTGAGAAGATATCACAAAGAGCTATAAAATATGGGCCATTAATACAATCAGTCTATCACACAAACCAGTCAGCCCAAGATTTCTTAGGATAACTCTTGGCAATTTTTTATCCATTGGAAATGGGAGTTTAAACTGCCCTAAAGCAAGTTTTATGGACCTTCTCTTTTGGAAAGACTGCTCTAGTTGGTTTATTTAGAGGGCATGAACTGTGTTCTTATGCCCTTATATGTGCACAGAGGACAGACTGTCTGAATAGCTGGCGGACATAATTTAGGAGGCTTCTACATCAAGCTTGGGCAGGATGACTTCAAATGGGCTGGTGATGAACTGTGAGAAGTGTAGTCTTGTGACACAGCTAGAAACATGATGATCCATTAAAAGTATGTCAGTTCAACTGGTCATTACAACAGGTGCATGGTTAATTTGCTCAACAAATACTTGCTGAGCTTATACCAACAACCTGGAAGTCCTAGTGGTACACATTGCTGAGTGATGTGAAAAATAAAGGTAGGGAAAGATTACTGAGTACTTACTAGATGCCAAACACTCTGCTAAGGATTTTACCTCCATTATCTCATTTAATACCCCCAGTGACTTTGTGAGGGACATGGGATTTTCCCTGTTTTACAGGTGAGGAAACTGAGGCCCAAAGAGGAAACTTATTTAAAGTCACCTGGCTAGTGAATACCTGTGCTAGTTTGATTGCAAAAATGGCTGTCATTCTTTCTTTCTTTACAATGTGACTTTGAAGTCTTTCTCAATAAGAGGCATTTACTTGCCCTTTGAATCTGAACTGTCCTATATTTCAAATTCTTTGGCTAAAACAACACAGTAAAAAGGGTGGGTTAGTTTAGAGGCTAGACACCAAGATACCTTGCATATTTCTGCTCTTTCTTGAAACTCTGTCTACCATGAGAACAAGCCTGAGCTAGCTGCCTGGAGGGTGAGAGGTCACGTGGAGCCCAGATGAGTCATCCTGCTGAGTCCCTCCTAGACCAGCCAGCTCCCAGCAAACCTACTGAAGTGACAATGTATGAGAAAGCCCAGCAGATTTCAGCTGGGCTCATCCCAGAACAGCATAACCACTAATCTGCACACTTACAAGAAATAATAAAGTTCCAAGGTGTTTTGTTACGTAGCAAGAACTAGCTGACACAATTGCATATCCAGTATTTGAAATCAGGTCTGACTTAACAAGCCCTATAACCGAAAGGGGAGCTGGAAAGTGGTCTAGTCATGTTCTCAGGAGAAAGAGGAAAATAGATTTGATGAGGCTTTAGCCAGTCTCTGCAGCATGTGCCCCCTGGTTTTACACCATTCATCCAGTTTGAGAACCACAGTAATGGTGATGGATTTAATGCATTTAAGCAAAAGGGTGTGTTTAATGCATTTAAGCAAAGTTATGTTATGGCTATATTTGGCTATTTGAAAGATTACTCTGCAGGAAGAGTGAAAAATGGATTGGCTGAGGTGAGACTGAGAACAGGAGGCAGTTTGTTTTGGCAATGGACTATAATGTGGGGCAGTAAGATTAAACAGGAAAAAATATATTCAGGGAATGTTTAGCAAGTAGCAGTTTCATTAATTGAAATTTGGAGGTGAAAGTGAGAGATGGGTCTAGGATGAGCCTCAGATTATGGTTTAGGTAACACCTCATAAAGGAAACAGAAGGATCAGCAGGCTTGAATGGGGAAGTCCTAAGCTTGATTTGGAGATTGAAAATCTAGGGACCCATGGTACGTCTAGGTGTGGTTGTCTAAGAGACAGTCCTTTATCTGTCTTCAGCCTCAGAGAGAGTTCTGGGCTCAAGGAACACGTCTGGGAGTCATCAGTGTCTCTGCTGGTCCTTGGAGTTATGCTTTATCCATCATAGTTTTTAACAGCAGACGTCAGCATACCCTCTAACTAATTTAGCTAGAAAGGACTTTTTAAGAGAGATTTTGGTAGCCTACAGAATCTCTAAGAAGTCTTGAAACTGGATTTAGAGACTACATAACCAGAAATAACAGTAGCCAGGAGAAACCATCCATAAGACTATTGTTGAAACTGCACAGCAGCCGCCTCACACAGCCAGGCGATGGGTGGCATCTGTGACACCAAGGACAGAATGCTAGGACTCCTTCCAGAGCTCTCCTAGAGAACCAAGTACTTCTGCCTCCAGTTTGCTAAAGGAGCCAATCTCCTCTCCCGCCATGGCTGTCTCATTGGCCACCTGCACCTTACTCCTAGGTGCAGAACCTAGGCCACCTTGGGAAAGGTAACTGAAGGGAATTTTTAGCTTTCCATTTTCTGTAGTTCAGGGAGGTGGGCTAGAGAGTGTTGGAATATGCATGGCCTGAGCCAATTCATGGTACCCCAAACACAGACATAGAGGAAACTACACAGGGAAATTAATACAGTGGGGAACAAAGGGAAAAAGAAACACTCTGTGGGGTAGGCAAGAAAATCCCCTTTTCACTTAAACTAGATTGAGTTGGGCTTCTGTCACTTGCAACCTGAGGAAGTTTGAATGATAGGGTACCCAAACCTTATAGGAAATGTCATCCTTTGTTTACAATACTGTCCCATTGATATTCCGTACTTGGTTAGCCATAGGACAGGGTGGGAGCTATCCCCGAGCAGAGGTGTCTGGTCACTTGAAATTAAGCTCCAGGGACCCACTCATTTCTATACTTGTGCAGTCAAGCACAGAGCTTGAATTCAAAGACCTGTATAAAGCTACAATCATTTAAAACCATAACCTACTAAGAAGAAACTTGAATATATACATGGAGGTGGCATAAAGAGTTTTATTCCTGGTCTAGAAGAACAAACTTGTTCTGGAAGCACAAGCTGTACACTGGTGTTCATAAGTGACATGTACCACAGTTGAGTGTATGTAATGACTTTTAAATATATTTTCAAATCAAATTTGAATCAGTATTTTCAGAACCTTTGAAATACCCCTGCAAAACACAGTTATGCAGAACACAATTTGGAAATGGATGCCCTACGCTGCATTTCCCAGCTGCATCAAAAAGAAATAATTCCTTTGTTATAAGTTGAATGGCATCTTCAAGAATAGCTATGTTGAAGTCCTAACTCCTAGAACCTAAGAATGTGACATTAGTTGGACATTGGGTCTTTACAGAGGTAATCATGTTAAGACCATTAGAGTGGGTGCTAATCCATTATGACTGATGTGATATGGTTAGGCTTTGTGTCCCCACCCCAATCCCCCTAATCCCCATGTGTCGAAAGAGAGACCAGATGAAGGTGACTGGATCATGGGGGCAGTCCCCCCATGCTGTTTTCACGATAGTGAGTGAGTTCTCAAAAGATCTGATGGTTTTATAAGGAGTTTGTCCCCCTGTACTTCTCCTTCCTGCTGCCTTGTGAAGAAGGTGCCTTGCTTCCCCTTTGCCTTCCACCATGATTGTAAGTTTCCTGAGGCTCCCCAGTCATGCTGAACTGTGAGTCAATTAACCTCTTTCTTCTATAAATTACCCAGGCTTGGGCAGTTCTTTATAGCAGTATGAAAACAGACTAATACACGGGTGTCTTTATAAAAAGGGGAAATTTGGAGACAGAGACAATTATGGACAGAGGTGAGACAATGTGAAGACACGTCTTGGAAATATGAAGATGAGGGATTGGAGTGATGCATCTGTAAGCCAAGACATGCATGGGGCTACCAGAAGCTGGGAGAATGGCCTGGGACAGAGGATCCCTTACAGCCTTTAAAAGGAACCTACCCGGCTACCTTCTTGATTTTGAACATCCAGCCTCCAGAACTGTAAGACTAAACTGCTGTTGTATCAGCCACCCAGTCTGTGGTACTTCCTTGTGTCAGCCACAGGAATCTAATACACCTCTCCTGATGAGAAGATCACAAACTAAGAAAGACTAAGGTGTTTTTATACCAGGTATAATGCCATTCAATAGTAGTATATTTCTTTTTTTCTTTGTTTAATGGAATAAAAATGGTTGCACTTTGAGGCCAACCTGTGTGTTTCCTTAATCTCCACAGAGTAACAGCCTTGAATGCTGGTACCTAGAGGTTTGTGTTTTATCAAAGATAAGCCAAGGGTCCTCTAAGAGCCCAGGCTTGGCATAGCAGGTGGCTGTGTTTTAACAGCATTTGTTGTAGGTGGTATCACTGTTGTTTATGCTGCCTATGCCAACATCACACATAATTTGTTGATTCCCTATTACTGGCTTCCCTGGGTGACGGGAAGTTGTCACCTGGCTTATGGCTTTCTTTTCATCATCATTACGGCCTCCACTCTGTCATCCTTCCAACTCTGAATCAAAGGGAAACATGTCTTCTCTCATCTGGGAAGTATTCCAGATGCATATTATTAGAATGGAGGAGCACTTGACATTTCAGATGATCATTAGGGCTTCTTAATCAGTTTCAACCAAACCTTAATACTTCAGGGGACACATGGAGGCAAACAAGCAAGTGGAATGGAGATTGAGCAAGGCTTGCCAGCAACTGTAGCTTGTGGACAGAGTCACGCTGCTACCCCAGGGGACAAGTTCAGTCTCTCCCGGGATCCAGAATTTGACTCAATGTGGCAAACCTGGTTGTCATCTTCTGTACACCATCTTCTGCCTTTGGAAGGATTGTGGAGTGTATTAAATTCATCTCCCAGGACTTTTCCAGTTCCCCGGACTGTTACCTCCTCTTTTGCATGAGGCTTCTGTCTCCCTGGTCCAGTTTCCTTGATGTGCCCCCATCAGTCAGACTTGCCCTTTCCACATCATTGTCTGTGTCCCCAGACCCATCCTCTCCCACCAGTCCTTGGGGGAGGCAGTCTGTAAAGTATCTATTTGCATTTGGAAGGAGGAAAGGCTCTGGGAAAGTGCAGTGTTTTTCTTGAAGGCTTCACTGAGTGCCAGACAGGGCAGCTGCCCTTTCTTTTTAGTTCTGTGGAGCAGCATGAGAGTATTTTGGGATAGGAGGGCATGGGCCCTTGAGGGAACATAGCCCGCTGAAATCAGAGCAGCTGAAGGGAGGGGAGGGGGACACGGGCCACCACTTTCTAGAGGAGTGAATCTGGAGTAGTTTGTGTAATTTGGGAGTCTGGCAAGGATAGAGATTTGAGATTGAGGAGCCTCAACCTGTTACGTGACTGCCTACTTAGTCTACCTGTGGGACAACCCTGCTTATCTTGTGCCAACCCCTCTCCAGATTTGGTTGGAATATTCAAGTGTAGTTCTTATTTTCAAGAGGGCACAATTGGCCGGGCGTGGTGGCTCACGCCTGTAATCCCAGCACTTTGGGAGGCCGAGGCGGGCGGATCACGAGGTCAGGAGATCGAGACCATCCTGGCGAACACGGTGAAACCCCGCCTCTACTAAAAATACAAAAAAAATTAGCCGAGCGTGGTGGCGGGCGCCTGTAGTCCCAGCTTCTAGGGAGGCTGAGGCAGGAGAATGGTGTGAACCCGGGAGGCGGCGGAGCTTGCAGTGAGCGGAGATCGCGCCACTGCACTCGAGCCTGGGCGACAGAGCAAGACTCGGTCTCAACAACAACAACAAAAAAGAGGGCACAATTAAGCTGCTTGCATAGTTAGCTGAAAAATGCTTTTCAGCCAACAGTCAACCCTTCGAGGAAAGACCAATATATTCTCATAGAAATTTTCTATAGATACAACAGCTTATTATGGAAGAAAATATACATATTTTTATTCTATAAGCACATCTGAAATTTTCCCTTCATTAATGGAATGTTTCTAATTCACTGATAAGGCTGTTCCTTCTTCAACCATATGGACAGGCTTACTCTTCCAGAGCCCAGGAATTGGCAGTATTTTGTCACTTGTCCCTCCACCCTCCCTTCTTTGTCTTCTGGGACCTCCCATACCTCCTCTTCATTCTGCGTTGCTGATAGCTTTTTCTCTATGTCCAAGTGTTTATTAGGATTCAGTCCCAGAAGCCCAGAGAGAAGATGGTAGAGGGGCATGTGAGCTTGTCCAGAGTGGGCCACCTGACAAACCCAGAAAATCATCCATCAGGGATTCCAGTTACAAAAACGACTCTCTCACACACACACAAAATTACTAAACATTTGGAAACTACTGACAAAATGAGGCAGAAATGACAAAATTACAGACTCAATAAACTGGAAAACTTACATCTGAGAAAATAGTTAGCAGATAAATTGGAACAGGATTTTTAAATAAGTATAATTAATATCCTCAGAGAAATAAGAAAATGTTGCATCTGAAAAATCAGAACACAGGCCCTTCACTCATTCATTTGTTAATTCCGCCCCTACTGATTGAGTTCCTGCTGTATGCTGGGCATAGTTAAAGCACTAGGAATTCGAAAGTAAGTGAGGCAAAGTCCCAGTCTTCCCAGAGCTTAAAGCCTAGGTGGGAGAGATAAAAACATAACCAGTGAAACAAATAAATTTACATGTCAGGTGATGTATTGTAGAAGGAAATAAGGTAGGGTCAGAGGTTTAAGAGGTGTAGGTATTGGGGTAGGGACGTCCAGTATACGTAGGGTGGTCCAAAAAGGCCTTAAAAAACTAAGAGTGTGGATAAACCAAGTGGATGTCAAGGGAGAGACCATTTCAGAGACAAGGAACAGCAGGTGTCAAGGCCCTGAGTCAGGAGGATGTCTCAACTCTTCGAGGAACAACCAGGAGACAACAATGGTTGGAGGAGGGTGAGCAAGGGTGAGAGTTCCAGAGAATAAATCAGAGTAGAGGACAGGGCAAGGTAAGCCATTTATGGCTTTGAAGGGGTCTGACTTTTATGCTGAACAAGAGGGGAAGCCTATGGGGGATTTCAAACAAAGGAATGATATAACTTGATTAAGCATTCTAAAAGAGTAACCTGGACTATAGGGCTGAAGGAATGGAAACTAGGTGTGACCTATTAGGAGACAGTAACCCAGATATGAAATAACGTTACTTGGACCATTACCTCTCCAAGGTGGTGAGAAGTGGACAACTTCTGGAATTCCTTTTAGGTGATGCCAAGAAATTTTGTTGATGTATAGGATGGGAGGTGAGAGAGAAAGAGAGGAGTCAAGGGCAACTCTGAGCATTTTGGCTTGAGCATCTGGAAGACTCGAGAAGGCTGGAGAGAAAGGAAGGAGAGTGAGAAGATCAAGGGGAGGTGATTGAAGGCAGAATCAAGAGTTTGGGTTGGGACATATGTTTAAGATGCTGGGGGACCTCCAAGTAGAGATATTTAGTGAGAAGCCTGGGGTTCAGGGAAAGAATCAGACTGGAAATACAAATTTATTTGATGGGGCAAGTTCATCTAGGGAGTTCGTGTAAATGAGGAGAGGAGAAGTCCCAGGACTGAGGCCTGGGAAAGAGTAGTTTCCAAAGGCTGGGAAGGCGAGGAGGAACCAGCACAAAGACTGAGGTGGAGCAGCCGGTGAAGGTGAAGGAGGCTTCAAAGAGAGTGCTGCCACCATAGCAAGCTGAAGAAAGCATGTTAAAAAGCTGAAAATGATGCTGTGTGAGCAATTCTGCTGATAGATGGGCCAGAATGAGGATGTCCATTGATCACTCGTGGCAGCGATGTGGAGGACATTGGTGCCTGTGATAAGGGAAAACTAGGTGGATTCTGGGGGCATGAGCCCAGCTGGAATGAGTTCAGGAAAGAATGGGGAGGGGTGTAGAGATGACTTCTTAGTGGAGTTTTACCAAGGGGCAGATCATGGGTCCGTCCGGTAGTTAGAGAAGAATATAGAGTTAAGAGAAATAGGGAGTTTTTTGCTTTGTTTTTAAACAGAGCATATCCTGTGTTGTTGAGAATGAGGGAAATATTGTTGATGCAGGACAGTGGGACAGTACCTGCCATAATGCTCTTGCACAGGTTATCAAGGTGGAAGGAATTTGAGAAAGAACTGATTAGAGATCTCGTAAATGAAAAAAGGTAAATGTTAAAAAACAAAAACAAAAACAAAAACAAAACAAACAAACAAAAAAAAAACAGGCCGGGCATGTGGTGCATGCCTGTAATCTCAGCACTTTGGGAGGCCTAGGCACGTGGACCACCTGAGGTCAGGAGTTCTAGACCAGCCTGGCCAACGTGGCGAAACCCTGTCTCTACCAAAAATACAAAAACTAGCCAGGTGTGGTGGCGCATGCCTGTAATCCCAGCTACTTGGGAGGCTGAGAGAGGAGAATTGTTTAAACCCAGGAGGCAGAGGTTGCAGTGAGCCATGATCACACCACTGTACTTCAGCCTGTGCGACAGAGCAAGACTCCATCTCAAAAAAAAAAAAAAAAAAGAAGAAAGAAAGAAAGCAAAACCACCATTCTAAGTAGACTAGAAGAATAAACAAATAAGAAGAGTGAGCAGGAAGGTCAGGCTGAGAGATTCTCCTAGAAAAAGCATACAGGAATAAACATTAGCATTCTGAAAAACAAGTTGATATGTGGAGTTGAGGAGCCGGGAGAACCAGGAGAAAAATAGGGAGAATGAAGGGGGTAACATTTGCGGTCGTAACGGCTGGAGTCTTTGTAGAGCTGAACATAGACACGTGTCCTCAGATTGAACAGGACCACCAGATTGCACCCAGGGTTGAAAAATCATAGCAACAGCCACAGTAGTAGTAGTACTTGTTGTAGTCATAGTAAAAACTTACACGTTGAAATATCACAGTGGCATTTTGAGTTATCAAGTGTAAAGACAAAAATGGAAAAGCTGCCAGAGACAGGCTGGTTTGAGTTAGGTCACAAAGGGTCTTTGAGACCAAGAAAAGAATTTTATTCCAAGAGCAATAGAAGCCACTGGAGGATCCTAAGAAGGGAGAAGGATGGTGATAAAAATCTGACTTTTTACAGATGTTTTTGGGTACTGAGGGAGAGTAAACGATGGCAAAAAGACTTGATGGAGCTGGGCATAGTGGCTCACACCTGTAATCCCAGCACTTTGGGAGGCTGAGGCGGGAGAAGCACTTGAAGCCAGGAGTTCAAGACCAGCCTGGCCAACATGGCAAAACCGCATCTCTACTACACATACAAAAATTAGGCAGGCATCGTGGCGCATGCCTGTAATCTCAGCCACTCAGGAGGCCAAAGCACAAGAATCACTTGAACTGGGGAGGCAGAGATTGTAGTGAGCCAAGATTGTGCCACTGCACTCCAGCCTGGGTGACAGAGCAAGACTCTATCTCCAAAAATAATAATAATAGTATAATAATAATAATAATAATAAATTGATGGTTGGGGCAATTGCAAAAGCAAGGAGAGCAGGTAAGAAGCTATCAGATTAGTATCATCAAGAGGTGAATGTTTATAACTATTAATATGAAAGTATTGAGAGCTTAAGTATCCAACACTAGTATAAACACTGTACATATGTTTACTGCATATTCATTACGATCCTCTAAGGTAGGGTTGTCTATAATCTCCATCTGACAAATGAGAAAAGGGATGCCCAGAGAAGTTAAGTAAGTTACTGGAGGTTACCCAGTAGGTAGGTGACAGAGCTAAGCTTTGAACCTGGGTCTTCTGGCTTCAGAGCCCAGGCTTTAATCAATACATGTTAGGGCTTTGCACTAACCATTAATGATAAAGAATGGAGGAGTGGATGGGTTTGAGAGACAGTTTGGAGGCAGATTTGACAGGTCGATGATGTGGGAGTAAGAATAAGAAATACATCAAAAATGATTCCTGTATTTTGACTTGGGCAATTTGTGGTACTCCTTACTGACATTTCAAGTCCCTGCTTAAATACAGTGTTCCCTGTTGCATTTAAAATAAATCCACACTCTCCTCCATGACTTCTAAGCCCCTATGCTAATAGCCTGCTAAAAGAGTGACCAAGCATCCAGTTTGCTCAGGACTGCTACTCTCCCACCCTCACCGCCCTTTTCTGCCCAGCCACACGGACCTTCATTCAGGCAGGTGAGACTCTCTGATCTCCCTCCCGCCTTTGAACATAAGTTTCCGTGAGTTGACAGCTCTCTGTCCTCACTGTGCACAGATGGCTTCCATCATTCCTCAGGTCTCAGTTTAAATGTCACCTCTCCCAGGGCCCTTCCTAACCACACGGTTTCATGTAGCCTCCACCACCAATTTTCTATCTTACTCACTCTCCACCCCCAAAACTGATCACAGGCTCAAGGACTATGTGGAATTAGTGGATGACTCCTCTGCTGGGTTGCAGCCTCCTTGAGTGCAGGGCCCAGGTCTGTCTTATTCACCTGCCTGAAGCAGGCACTTGCCACGCAGTTGTTGAAAGAAGGGCTCTGGGGATGAAGTAAGAAAAATTGACAATAATTGCAGCAAGAGACATTTTACCAGCATATCAGGAAAAGACTTCCTCACTGGAAGTTGCTAGAAAAGGTTACCAAGAGACCTTGCAGCAAAGACATATTCAGAAATTAAGGCTTCTAATGATATCCTTAGCATTTTTTCCCTCCGCTTCTGCACCTCTGGCTTGCTCTAATCACAGTTAAGGAGTTAGCTGAGACTCACAGGGATCTTGAGCTTGGTGATAGGACAGATTATAAATTCTGCAAACTTTTCTACCTGACATCTTCCTTCTGCTTGGCCTTGCTATTAGAAAGAGAGCTACTGAAATTTAAGGAAACTACAGTTTTGACGCTATCAAACGACTGCTTCATTTCATTTGTATCACAGATAAAAGTGGTTAATATTTATCTGCTGTTTAACTTTTCTTTGATGCATGCATATCCTATGTAGTCTTGTTTTTGTTCTGTTTTAAACATTATCTCTTGCTCACAACAGTGAAAAATTGGAAACCAAATAAAAATCCAATAATACTTGACTGGGTAAATGAATTTGAGCTCATCCCTAGGGTAAAATACACTAGAACCATTAAACACAATTAGGTAGATCTATGATTATTGACGTGAAAACATGTCCATAATAAATTAGTAAATTTTTAAAAAACTTAGAAGAAAGTACACAGAAATATTAATAGAAGTGATCTCTGAACAGTGAGATAATAGTTTTTATTTCGTCCTTTCTTTTTTTTTTTAATTTCGAATTTCTATAGTGAGTATGTGTTATTTTCACAACTAGTAGGGGAAAACACTTCCCCGTATGGAAAAAAAATTTTTTAAACAAGTTTAGAAGAAATACATGTCTTACTTGCTAACACTTATTATTCTATGGAACTACCCCTAGTCTCCTAAAAGGGCAGCAAATTTGGATTGAGTCTGGTTTGCCTCTGCATATGCATATGTTATTTGTAATATGTTGGTAACATATAAGCAAATGCAGAAAGCCTGCTGTTAAAATGTGTAATATGGGGCCGGGTGCGGTGGCTCACGCCTGTAATCCCAGCACTTTGGGAGGCCGAGACGGGCGGATCACGAGGTCAGGAGATTGAGACCATCCTGGCTAACATGGTGAAACCCTGTCTCTACTAAAAAATACACACACAAAAAAACTAACCGGGCATGGTGGCGGCGCCTGTAGTCCCAGCTACTCGGGAGGCTGAGGCAGGAGAATGGCGGGAACCCGGGAGGCGGAGCTTGCAGTGAGCTGAGATCTGGCCACTGCACTCCAGCCTGGGCGACAGAGTGAGACTCCGTCTAAAAAAAAAAAAAAAAAAAAAAAAAAAAAAAAAAAATGTGTAATATGGCACGTGCTTTGTGATACAAGTGTGTCTATATACATTTTGTATGCATATATCTTGTCCTGTATTCAGTATATTGTTTTTACTGAATTTATTTTTCTAAGTGAAATAATGCACAGCCTATTGAGATAACTGATTCATATTCTAATCCTCTCCGCCACACCTGTGCTGGAAGTGAACACCCACCAAGGGTCTTGGTTGCTTTTTTTTTTTTTTTTTTTTTAACTTAATGAGACTTTTAAGAAAGCTAAAGCACCCAGCTGGCTGGCTCCACAGAGACTGTAGAGCTCCTGACAGCCTCATTAGTATTTGTTACTCAAACACAAACTTTCCTCGAGAGTTCCCAACGCACCTGTGCTTCTTTCCTTTGATTGGCGCATGGCCTCTCTTGGCCCAATTTATCTTAGGGAGTGGCGTGCCTGTTGGGTTAGATAATGAATGATGAGCAAAGATGGCCTTCAGAGATCTGGTTTTGCATCTCCACTGATAATGGTTCTTAGCTCTCACTGCCTGTGACAGACATTTCTTTTGAACCAGTTTTCATGTTCATTCTTTTTTTCTTTAGTTTTCATGTTCATTTTCTTTTTTTTCTGGTCTTTCCCTCTTTCCCTTTCTTCTTTTCCTTTACCTCTCTCCAACTCCATCTCAAAGTTTCTCTCTCTCTCACAAGAAAGCAGATGAGGTATTTATCAGTTGATATTAGTAGTTGCAAATCTGCAGTGAGCTGTTAATGCACCCAGCGCTCTAATTCCAGGGCGTTGGACAGTCCCTGTGTCTCCAGTGACATACCTGACTGGCACTGGGCTCTGGCTGCCCCAGAGCAGCTGGTAGAGCCTGGCAGAGCCTGGCAGCTGCTCCCCAGGTCAAACTCCCTACCCCTACTTTCATTCCCACCTCAGCCAGCCTGACCTGCTCCTGAAAGGGACCTTTGTGTGTGGACTCTGTAGACAAAGCCCCAGCATTAGTGCATCTCATCATTAATTCCTTTGGACTTCAACTCACTCAATCTAAGAAAGCCAGTGAGATCCCCTGCCTTGGTACATTGTTCGTTTCTTATTTTCTTTTTCTTTTCTTGAGGCGAAGTTTTGCTCTTGTTGCCCAGGCTGGAGTGCAATGGCACGATCTCGGCTCACTGCAACCTCCGCCTCCCAGATTCAAGTGATTCTCCTGCCTCAGCCTCCCGAGTAGCTGGGATTACAGGCATGCGCCACCATGCCTGGCTAATTTTGTATTTTTAATAGAGATGGGGTTTCTCCATGTTGGTCAGGTCGGTCTCAAACTCCCGACCTCAGGTGATCCACCTGCCTTGGCCTCCCAAAGTGCTGGGATTACAGGTGTGAGCCACCGTGCCCAGCCTCATTTCTTATTTTCTTTACTTATTTTATTTTCACAAACATGGAGTGCTTCTTAAATGCCAGATTCTGTGTAATCATTTTAATTTATCAAATCCTCTTAACCCAGTGAGGTAAGTATCAACATCATTCCCATGTTTCAGTTGGAAACTAGAGCAAGAGGGGGGTCAGGATTCAACCCAAGACAGTCACACCTGGTGAGTCTTGGAGGCAGGATTAGAACCAAGGCTGATTCAGGAGCTCCTGCATTCAAGCTGCACTCTATGTCCCTGGCTCCTCCTTGGCTGGGGCAGAACTGCAGGAGACACGCGCGCTTTCTGCGACAGTTCAGGCTGCTTAGGAACAGCCATTAGTTTTCGTCAGTTCCTCTTCTGAAGTTTTTAGGGAAGGCATTCTAAATGTGTGAGTAGCTGAGACAGTATTACCAACCTGGTCTTGCCTGGTGTAGGAATCACAGGTAAGCAGGCTTGTTCAGAAGGGAGCTTCTCCTGTATTGCAGGAGGGCTCTGGGATACCCCAGGTGCTGGGGACCAGTGCAGGAAAGAGAGCAGGCGTGGTGTGGGAGAACAAGTTCTGGATCCAGTGGAACTACTCACTTGCTAGGTGTGTTTCTGAAATGTCCCTTAACTTCTGTGGAGAGTGTTTGGGTCTACACAATGCGAACATTATTATTTTAGCTAGTGGCCTCAGGAGTGTCAGAAAAGAGGCAGCTAGTATTCCAAAGGGCATATGTTACAGGTAAGTCACTATGCTAGGTATTTTCACATTTCCCCTGTTGAAGCAATAACTTTGGGAAGATAAAAGTCATGATCAGGGAGGCCGAGGCAGGCAGATCACCTGAGATCAGGAGTTCGAGACCAGCCCGGCCAACATGTCAAAATCCTGTCTCTACTAAACATATAAAAAATTAATTGGGCATGGTGGTGGGTGCCTGTAATCCCAGCTACTCAGGAGGCTGAGGCATGAGAATTGCTTGAACCCAGGAGGCGGAGCTTACAGTGAGCTGAGATCGTGCCACTGCACTTCAGGCTGGGCGACAAGAGCAAAACTCCGTCTCAAAAAAAAAAATCATGATCATAGATAGGAACGTGTTTTATAAAATTAGGTTCTTTGCAAATATAAGGAATTATGATAAAAACATGTTGCATTATACTAAATAATAAAATAAATAGTAAGAAGCCTATCATGAGGTATTTTAATTGGTTATGGACTGTATCCCCAAAATGAGATAGACAGTGAAAAATGGATTCTATATAATGCATCAAATAGATTTTGGAAGAGTGGAGTGCAAGAGGGAATATCCAGTGTCTGCATACAGTAGGGGATCAATAAATACTTCATTAGAAGTGGATAATAGAGAATGGCTTCAGGGCACAGTCATGAAACTAAGTCATAGGCTGTAGGCTCTTTTCTTCTCCCGTGAGTGTGTACTTAGGACTGAAGCCTACACTACATTACCCAACAGTTGCTGGTCTTCATTCCTTAATCCTTTTTTTAAAAATACGTGTATTTTTTTTCTGGAATGTGTAATATGCTTCAGTCTTGGTTCTAGATATAAGAATATGTTTGAAAGTTTAAGAAATGATGGTATTTCAGTCTGAGGAAAGAGATAGGGATTTCAGGCTGAAACAGAGATTCACATCCCTTGATTTGACAAAGTAATCATTGACTTGAGAGTCCAGGGCCTTCTGAAAAGGTGGCATTCACTAAAAACAAAATGTTATCCCATAACCCAATAAACGTAGGTACAACTCAGTATGCGCTAAAGTAATTTTAGAAACCATCATTTCATTTCAGCAGTAAAGGCAGCTCGAAGTGGTATGAATTCCCCATTAAGATGATGTGGTGGGGAGAGTGAAAGAATCTTTTGGTACAATCCATTTATTTTAGTGTCCCAAATGTTCATAGCAACAGGAGCAAACGTGGTTGCAGCTGCCATTGTGGTCGGCCTCTTGTCACTGTGGGAAATGAATGGCCTCTCCTTAGCCACCAACCTGCGCTGCAGAGGATTCATCAGTTTTCTCCAGAGAGTGGAATAGAAATCACATTTGGGTGTGTTGCAAATTAAACTTTTAATAGAAAACCAAAGAAAGAAGCTTTGCCCTTTTATTTTATGGGTTATTGCTTTTGAAGAAGGAAGAGAGATTGGAAGTAGGATAGTGCAGGTAAGACTGGTTGAACCATTCTTTGAAAATCTTCCTTTTGAGATATTTGCATGCTTTCTGAAACTTGAGGTTTCTTTTCCATTTCACTCCGGTTTTCTCATTATTTTCCAAATAATCACCAGAAATGACTTCTTCATGATTATTCTTTCTCCTCACAAACACGCAGAATGTTTCTGAGCCATACCTTGTATAGGACATGCCAGGATTCATTTGTTAATTCTAACCTCTGAAAAAGAAATCATGAAGCAGAGAAAAGGTAGTGCAGACAACCTTTTCTTCAAAGGAGAAAGGTCCAGTTATATGGCGCTTAAACTGCTAATGTCTTTACTTTAAAAGAGTAAATAAAACTGACATTAAGTTATGACAGATTAAAAATCAGGCAAAATAATTTGATCTTTATTTCTTGTTCCACAAGGAGAAACAGAAATTTGTTTTACATTTTATTTAATCTTCCCTTTTCTCTGGCTATCCTATTTTTGTAAATGAAAAAAAAAAATTTAGTCACATGGCCTTAGAATTATTAAAAGGTGACAAATGTAAAGAATGGTACAACTTCTGGGATTAAAAAAAAAACCTTTTATTTATATCTATGGAATTCCATAATTACAGAATTAACAAGGCATGGACTAATTTCTGCCCAGGCATGTAGAGTTGCAAAGTTATGGCATATTTCAGCTGGCATAATTCATGTGATAGTTGACACCTAATTAGAAAAGATAATATTGGAATTCAGTTCTGTTAACCTCTTAAGACTTGCAAAGAATGGAGAAGAGGGAAGTGTATACTAGGGAATGCTAACCGCTGTCACAGATAACTGAAATCTCAGCAACTTAACTAATACAATCTGATTTCTTGCCAATATGAAGTTCTAAGAAGGTGTTCTCGATTTCCTGGAAGTCCAAGACATCGCATGGCCTTCCATGCAGTTGGTCACTCAGGGACTCAGGCTTCTTCTGTCTCCGATTCTTCATTCAGCAGGCAGATGGGGAAGAGGCTGAAAGTTGCATGTGGTAGATTAATAAGGGCCATGACTGAGCAGCCATCACTTACACCTACATGTAATTGGCTGGTACTTTAAGTCTCATGACTGTAATAAGTGCAAAGAAGGCTAGAGAATGTAATTCATTTGTGTTCTCAGGAGAGCGAGGAAATGGGTTTGGTAGTCAGGTCACCTAGTGTCTGGCACAGGGAACAAAGTCCCTGAGTATCAGGAATGAGAAAGTAGAGTTTGAAGGAAGATTCAGGAGTTGGGTCAACCTCCGGGGGAAGAGGAACTTGTCAAGAGGAGATAAAAATGTTCCTTATTGTCAGGAACAGCAGTTCCCATTGTTCCATGCCCTAGCCTGCATCGTGTTAGAAATTTCCTATTTAATTTATTGTAAAGATTTTTTAATAGAATTGATACACTGTGACAGTGAAAAAAGGATTTTCTGTTTAGCCAGCATTGTGAAAACACATTATCCTATTGGTGAACACATACATCTGATTAAAATGTCACCAATGGCTCATGCCTGTAATCCCAGCACTTTGGGAGGCCGACATGGGTGGATCACGAGGTCAGGAGATCGAGACCATCCTGGCCAGCACAGTGAAACCCTGTCTCTACTAAAAATACAAAAAAAAAAAAAAAAAAAATTAGCTTGGCATGGTGGCACATGCCTGTAATCCTAGCTACTTGGGAGGGTGAGGCAGGAGAATCGATTGAACCCAGGAGGGTGGAGGTTGCAGTGAGCCAAGATTGCGCCACTGCACTCCAGCCAGGTGACAGGGCAAGACTCCGTCTCAAAAAAAAAAGACACCCAGAGATAGGTAAACATTACTGCATGGGCAAGGTATATTCCTACCTGAAAGTAACGAGTTATCAAGGGAGTGCTTACGGAATCAAATTTCCCATTTCCATTTTTAATTTTTCAGTAATGTAACTACGTAAGAGAAAATTTAGAAAATACAATGTTTTAATATTTTCTTCAATCTGTGTTCTAGTCCACAAAGTCAGCCGACTTTTTGTTTTTTTCTTTTCTGATTTTTAAAAAAAGAAATATAGAGGCATGCAGAAAAGAAACAGGATAGTTGTACTTATATTTCACCCGCAGTTGTGAATTTTGGTCAATAATAATTGGAAAAGTTATCATTCTTCCTGCTCAGTATTCATTGCAATGGCCTTGTCACACCAATAGAAGAAAGAAAATCTTAGGTAAAATTGTCCTGTTCTCAAAGTGGACTGTTTGGTGATTTGTTGTAGCCTTCTTCTCTCTGAATGTAATGGTAACAGTTTTAGAGTCTATAGTAATTAGACATCATCATCCTCTTAATCTTAGCAAGAGGAAGTATAGTTAAAACAAGTTTTTAAAAAAAATAAAATAAAATATTTTAGTTTTTATAACATTTTAAACAAAATTAAAATTGTCCTTTTATGTATACCCAGTACCATCCCTTTTTAACCTAGCATAACTTCATGAGCATTTTCTTTTCTTTTTTTTTCCAAATTCCCTATTCTGAGAGGCACTCATGAGCATTTTCCCATGTCATTGAGCATTCTTCAAATTAAGTCATTGATAGCTGCATAATATGCCATCATGTGGCCATGCCTGCATTGAGTCAGCCATTCCCCTGTAACCGAGCACTCAGGTTGCTTCCAGGTTTTTCTTTGCTCTAAATAACTCTGTGATAAATGTCAGAGTAAATGATTCTTTGCATTTCTACATCCTTTCTTTCTTTCTTTTCTTTTCTTCTTCTTCTTCTTTTTTTTTTTGAGGTGGAGTTTCGCTCTTGTTGCCCAGGCTGGAGTGCAATGGCACAGTCTCGGCTCACTGCAACTTCGGCCTCCCGGGTTCAAGTGATTCTCCTGCCTCAGCCTCCCAAGTAGCTGGGATTACAGGCACAGGCCACCATGCCCAGCTAATTTTTGTATTTTTGGTAGAGATGGGGTTTCACCATGTTGGCCAGGCTGGTTTCGAACTCCTGACCTCAGGTGATCCGCCCGCCTCGGCTTCCCAAAGTGCTGGGATTACAGGTGTGAGCCACCGCACCCAGCCCATTTCTACATCCTTTTTTACTGTAAATCGCTCGTGGTGATGTTAGGAGGTTAAAGGAAATGAGTATTTCTCAAGGGTTTTGTTGCTTATTGTCAGCTTCCTAACCTTTAGTATGTTGAACCCTTTTGCTGTAGTGATTCTGATTGTCCCCTCCCAACCCGAGCATCATGTTTTTCAAAGCTTTGCTGTGATGATCGAAATATCAAAAATTGAAATGAAGGCAAAATTTAACCCTACACTTGCACAATATGATCTCACTCACTCATCTATTTTGTCTTTATTTCACGTTTTGATATTTTGTACCTTGTGAACTATTTTTGCATTAATCAAACAATATATTGTTTTAAAATGTTATCTTGATTACTGAGTTTTTTGGCACCCCTTTAAATTTGGGGGCTGGGTGAGTGCCTCTTTCGCTTCATCCGTATCCTGGCCATTTTAGAATCCTGGTGAGTTGGAATATTCTGGAATGCCCAGCGACATTCTAATATCTGAGGAAAAAAAAACATCTTAGGACTTAGATTACTAAGCTTATGAAAGATCAAAGACGATCAAGAGCTAGAGGGCCACACGAGACCTGCTGTGGGGTGGTTCACAAATGACTGAAAATGGACAGGCCAAGGAGGGCCCATGCTGGCTGATGGCAGATAATGGAGGTATCAGAACTTGCTTTGAAGCTTTTGCAACAGGACCTTCTATTCTCCTGATGCACATGCTTCACAAAGATTCCCCCTGAAACTGCCATTCCCCTCTCATTTGTTAAAAATATCGTTTACTGGAGCTGTGCACCCTATTACTTTTGGCTTTGATCTTTTTGAGTCTAATCACAGACTAAGAGTGTCCATGCTGTTTGGGCTGATTTAACACCAAAGCAAAGGAGGATTATCTCCTGTATTCATGATGATACTTCTCCATCCCCTAAGGTGGAAGAGACAAAGGCTAATGGTTCACAGAAGGATGGTAACCAGACATAATGTACAGTTATCTGTGTTTAGAAATCAAATTCTCATTTTAATTCTAGAAGTATTTCTCATGTAAACGTATACACGGTTGTCAATAGTAAAGGTTATATAAAAATAGCTCTTTAAAATTATCAAGGTAGTTTGCATAATGCTAAATATTAACTCCCATTAGTTGACTCATTCATTCACTCATTGACTCACTCATTTATTTACTGAGCATTTATTATGTGACAGGTATGGTGGGTAGCCTCTGAGTAGACAGAGTGAAAAAAAACAGCCGGTAGTCTCTACTCTCATAGAGTTCACAGTCGGGTAGGAGAGATAGGTAATAAAATAAAATCTTGTAATTACAAACTGTAATGAGTATAAGAAAAGAGCAAAGTGCCCTGAATGTCTTCTTAATGTCCTGCACTTTGCCAAGTTGAGCTTTCATTGTCTTTTCATCCTGAGAATAATGCTGCAACATGGATATAATTTCCTGCATTTAACTGATGGTAAAATAAAGGGTAGTCTCAGCCAGCAACATGCTGAGGGTCTCCTAGAGATAGGTGGAAGTAGAGGTGGGTTTATAACTTGAGGGGTTGAGTCACGGCCTATGGTCTTACCTCTCCACGAGCTGCTTCTTCAATCATTTGCTCACCAGACTCCACTCTCATGCCCCACAACCCCCTTGAGATTCTAAGAGGTTCATAGACATTCCTGCATTCTTACTTTAAGGTAAGAACCATGATGAGGATTGAACATCTGAGCCTCATAGGACATCACAGTGTCTGTTTTGGAGAACATGTTGCTATGCAACTGAATGCTCGTACATTCTCTCTGCTTCCCTATGCTCCCACCACTACCCGACTCTAGAACTTGGGGCAAGTCAAACGAAGGAAAATTAGGATCTCGGCTGCTGTGCCAAGTAGCCATGGTTACCCAGATCCCTACTTCGTGCTGACCCATCACAGCAAAGGAAAAAAAGAGAACCTGTCAGGAATACCTCAAGATTTTTCTATTAGTACATCAGCTCCATTCCATTGAGAAACCAGAACCAGAAACCACACTGATGTCGCCCACAAGTTAGGTGACTTACCCGCTACTCCTCAGTGTGGCGTGGGACGTACTGGCCCAAGAGGCCTGGAGGTCCCTCCATGTGGAAATATAAGAACCGGGGGAGGTGTGTTTTCTAGCATACCCCATCTCCATTTCAGTAAGTAAAACCCTATGCCTTCTGGGCAGTTGTAACCTTGGAAAAATCTGCCTGTCCTTCACAAATACTTTTTCAATTTATGTGCATTTTCTTTTATAGAGATAAGGATTATAATATTAATAAATTAAGGCATAAAAATCAGTTTAAATAATTAAGTGAGTACTGTAGATAACTGTAGTGCAAATGTGACCCTAATAAATTTACTACTAACAATTTATTATATACAGACCTGGACCCAACTTCCAATTTTGTAGACAGGCGACTATCAGATAACCGTTCATGTATTTATAACTGGTAATTGTAATTGTTTGTATAGCAGTTCAATACTGGTTATTAATATGCACCTGGCTACATATACCCATGCAAAGGTGGCCTACATCACTGTGTCCCCAATGATGACAATCCGGACATCAGCATGCAGCCAGGCCTCTTATTGGTACCCACTGAGAGTTGCCCTTCCAGATGAGCTGCTACTGTTTGTGGGGCCTGGAATTGTGAATGACTGATCCTTAGGTTTTATGTCTCCCTCTGATGTGGCTTCATCCTGTCCCTGCCCAGATTCATTCCTTCAGCAGGCATTCACATGCCTGTTTGGGGCCAGCGGTGGTGCTGGTTTCTATAGCATGACGAGAGAGGAAGAAACTTGATATGGTTTGGCTGTGTCCCCACCCAAATCTTATCTTGAATTGTACTCCTATAATCCCCACATATCATGGGAGGGACACGGTGGGAGGTAATTGAATCATAGGGGTGGGTTTTTCCCATGCTGTTCTCGTGATGGTGAATAAGTCTCATGAGATCTGATGGTTTTATAAAGGCCAGTTCCCCTGCACATGCTTTCTTGCCTGCCTCCATGTAAGATGTGCCTTTGCTCCTCCTTCGCCTTCCACCATGATTGTGAGGCCCTCCCCAGCCATGTGGAACTGTGAGTCCATTAAACCACTTTTTCTTTATAAATTACCCAGTCTCAGGTATGTCTTCATTAGCAGTGTGAGAATGGACTAGTACAACACTTATATAGTCATCCTGCCGTTGGATGCCCGCTACAGTGGAGGTGAAGCAAATTGTGGACAATGGGGTCTAAACCTTCTCCCTAATCAATATATTAATTAGACATGCATATGGGCAGGCAAATTCTCAAACTTTTTGGTTAGAACTAACCCCATTGCACTCTTAAAAATTACTAAGGACCACTAGGAGTCTTGGTCTATGTGGGTTAAATCTATCAATATTTACCAAAGGGCAATTAAAACTGAAGCATTTTTGAAATGTTTATTTATTTTAAAACAATAATAATAAACCATTGTATGTTAACATAAATAGCATACTTATAAAAATTATATCATACTAAACAAAATATTGAGAAGAATATCATTATGTTGTATTTCTGCAAATTTCTTTAATGTGAGGCTTCATAGGAGACAGGTAGAATCTTAAATCTGCTCCTACAATTAATCTGTGGCAATATCACACTGTTCATATGTCATGTAGCCTCTGGAAAACTCCACTGTACATTCATTGGAGAATAAGAGCAAAAAGACAAATAATCTCTTAGAATTATAGATTATTATAATTATTATAAAAATAGTCTTTATCGCCTAGGTGGAAGATTTGGGAGACACACAGGAGTTCCCATGTAACCCTTTGAGAACCCCTGTTTTATGGTGTTCTGTTCTAAGTGTGCACTCACTGAAGGTACTCATACACCCAAATTGCAGAGAAGTCTTTGGATTTGAATCACAGTGTTCAACTATTTGTCTGCAATTCAAACCTATCTTTATTTATTTTTTATTATTATTTTGAGATGTAGTTTTGCTCTGTCGCCCAGGCTGTAGTGCAGTGGCGCCATCTCGGCTCACTGCAAGTTCCACCTCCTGGGTTCACGCCATTCTCCTGCCTCAGCCTCCTGAGTAGCTGGGACTACGGGTATCCACCACCATGCCTGGCTAATTTTGTTTCTCTATTTTTAGTAGAGACGAGGTTTCACCGTGTTAGCCAGGATGCTCTCGATCTCCTGACCTCGTGATCCACCCGCCTCGGCCTCCCAAAGTCCTGGGATTACAGGCGTGAGCCACTGCGCCCAGCCTATCTTTTTTTAATTTGTAATTTTTATTTCAAGAATAGGGAAGATAAGACTGGGAAATACATTGATGGCAGAGAACTAGGGTTGGTGATCCTCAGGAGATGTCTTGTATGGGCTTGAGAGAGCTGATTATTGAATGTTCCAGGATTTGGCCAACTGTTAAACTATTAATAGCTTAAAATTGGCCATGATGGGAGTATTTACACCATGGAAATAAGCAAATGCTTCAAATCAGGGCTTCTCCCTCACCAAATTTTCCAAATTTATCTGCTTACTGCTTGTTACAGTTCTTAACCCCAAGCTTTTTTTTTCCCTGGGTTTTGTTTTGGTTTTATTGTTTTAAACTGAGTGCATTTACATAAGCAGGCAAGCTCCTTGGTGCCATAGCCCCTTCACCCAGTTAATTTTGTCCTTACCCCCAGCCTGGTTCCCACATGTATACAGACACCTCTGCCACAAGCCCAGCCCTCTTAGGAATTTGTGTTTATCTCTGTGGTTCTGGTTTTCTCTTGTGTGTGAGGGCTGGAACACCTCTTATGAATGGTCCATGACTTTCACTCCTTCCATTGATAAGGTTTGCTGTGAATGTTTTGGTGAAATCTTTCAAGAACCATGGCCATCCCCCTTCTTTTAAAGCCAAAGCAGCACCAGTGCCTGGCATGGGTTATGCAGATGGTTGGCATCATCCCCTGCTAGGATTTACTATTATTTGGAAATTAATGATGGCATCATCTTTTCAGGAGTGGGGAGGGGAACTGTGATTGACGAACCTCTCTTTGACCATCTGTTCCTTTGCTTCAAGGCGCTGCTTTTCATAGCCTTCGAATTTGAGAGAAATGATGTTAAGTGATCACAAATGTTCTTTAAAGTTTTACTTTAAAGGAAAACAAAAGAAAGCTTTTCAACAAGACGACTAGCTTTTTTTCTGGGGGTCAGTTTACCACAGATTATAAGCCAGAAAAAAAAAAAAAAGGTAAAATGAGATTTTTGGTTGGATTTGTTTTTAATTAAGACCTAAATCATGATTCTCTTAGAATGGAATAGAAAGTGAGAGTAGCTCTGAGACCTACTTGATCAATTTTGCAGTATCCCAGCTGCCAGCAGGGAAATGAGAGGAGGTAGGTGTAGCCAGAAGAATTCCTTTATATCCAGTTGACAATCACCAGCACCAGTGCAAGTCAGGACATCTTACTATTTCTAACCTCCCACCTCCAGAAACGAAGCTGAGTATATTTGTCTGTTCCTTCCAGTAGGAAATTTTATGAATTTTGTCCTCAAAAGCTTTCTGAAAATCCACCTCTCCTCCTAACCAATTCGAAGGCCTAAATGCCTTGAATTTGAGCAATGCAAATACATGAAAACACAGTTTTATCCATGAAGTTAAAGAGGATACCAGTGATTCACTTTACACTAGGATTCTTACAGGATTTCTTTAAGTAATAAATCCCTATAATGAATTCAAAATGACATCTGTTGTTCAGGAATTAAATGTACACTCCACTTTTCAGGAACATGTTTATTTTACCAAACAGGATACATACCTGTATTTAGCATCCTCTACTTGGGAAGATTTTCTTAGGTGTAAATTTTCTGTATTTATTTGAAGGCTATTTTAGCAGATTATTTCTTAAGTAGATATGGAAAATCATTTATGTTTTTCAGCACTTGTATCTTTTCTCTTTTGAGAACATCAGGTACGTGGAGTTGATTTCATCAAGTCCCTTGGTTGCTGGCTCACTGTTCTCACTGGGCCATGCAGGCTCCCTCTCTCGTGCTACTAAGACCCCCTCCTCCTCCCATCCCCTCCTGCCTCAATAGGAAACTAGAACCAAGAAATATGATGGGGCATGCCGTGGGGTTAAGAATTGCAGTTTTACATAGGATGGCCTACTTCCAACACAGGCCTGAAGGAGATGAAATAGGGATTCATGGAGATGTATAAGATGTATGGGGGAGGAGTATCCAAGACAGAGGAGAGCAAGTGCAAAGGTCTTAAGGCTAGAATGCACCTGCCACACTTGCAGAGTGGCACAGAGGCCAGTGTGGTTGAAACAGAGCCAGTGAGGGAGAGAAGTAGAGGTGAGTTGGTTAGAAAGGTCAGAAAGGTCACTTATAGGCTCTGATAAGGACTTTGGCTTTTACTCTCAAGAAACCAATAGAGGGTTTGAAGCCGAAGAATTACATGATTTGACTTACTTTTAAAAGGAACATTCTGACTCTGTTGTGGGGACACTAGTGTATGTGAGAACAAGGAAGATTAGAAGCAGGGGGTCTAGTGACAAGGCTACCTGTGGTGGCCCAGAGGACAGCTGGTGGTGGCTCAGATTAGCACAGTAGCAGTAGAAGCGTCAGGAGCCTGGGCATATTTTTAAGAACCAACAGGATTTACTGATGCATCATATGTGGGACACAAAAGTGTGAAGAGCAAATGGGACGATGGAGGTGGCCACTTACTGAGAGTGAAGACGGTGGTCTGACCAGATTTGGCGTGGGCTTAAGGAATTGGGATTTAGAAATGCCAAGTTTGAGATGCCTATTAGACATGCAAGAAGAGACATTGGAATAGGAAAATGGATATGCAAGTCTGGATTTCAATTTGGGGAATCATCTATATATAATTGATTTTTAAAATCATGAGATTGGATGAGATCATCAAAGATGTGAATATAAGTAGAAGAAGAAATGATCCAAGGACCTGGTCTTACCTCACCTCACTCTGGCCTTCTTTATATGGAGTATATATCATTATCTGACATGATCACATACATGAATTTGCTTATCAGTTTGATGTCTTTCTTTCCAAACTCAAGGCAAGATCATGCCAGTGGGGGCTGTGTTTGTTTTATACACTGCTTTACCCAGCACCACAACTATGTCTGAAATACGGTGTAGTCAATAAATATTTTTTTAATTAATGAATTTAAAAATCTTCAGATAACCCTCAAACTCAGCTTAATTGACAATCTCAACCTTCTTACTCCACAGCTTCCAATAAATGCTTATGGGACTTGAAAAATAAGTAGCAAAATATATGATTTTTAATTTACTTTCCTAATCATTTCCCAGAAGGACATGAAAATAGTAGAATTATCTAAACACAATAAAAAGGGAGAAAGCGGAAGAGGTGCTAAAGACATATTTTCAAGAACCAACAAGATTTACTGATGGATTGTATATGAGATATAAATGAGCATGAAAAACAAAGAATAGAGGTGGCCATTTATCAACAGAATGAAGACTGTGGTACAAGATGATTTGGATCGTGGAGCTGGGGAGTTGACTTAATTTAGTCTATGAGCACAATTGCAAGTACGTTGTGCCCAAGGCCGTGTGCTGAGCATAAGGAATGGAGAGTAGAAGAAGACATAGCCCCTATCCTCAAGAACTTATGGTTGGGAAGGAATGATAGAAAACACAGGTAAGGTGATAAATTGTGCTGAATTTGGAAAAGCTCAGTAAATCAAATGAAAATTTAAAAATAGCTTTAGGCTAGGCAACATTTAGGTATGCAGAAAGATGTGCCTGCATTTCTTTCATAAAGCTTTTTGGCAATCTCATGTTTCTAACTTAAGTGTTCTTGGAGTAATGTGTACATTAAGCATTTATCAAAAAAGTCATTTCTCATGTGGGGAGCTATGAAATTGACAAAGTTTGGATTTGAAGTGACAAAGCCCTTCAGGAAATTATTCTAATAATTTTCTGTGTTTGACACCAATTCATTAGATAAGTGTGATGTAGAAGGAATGAGAGCTGTGTGATTGTCATTGCAGGTTATTCATTTTTTAGGCTGTGTCAGGAGAGTCCCCAGAGTATATAGTTCATAGGATTTATTTAACCAAAATGATTATATCATTGATCACCAAATTCCTTCCTGATGAACAGACTTAGAAGGAATGTGGGAAGGGCCTTCTCCTCTAGGCCTTAGTCCTACCAGTGCTTACATATTTCCATTTATCCTAACAACTGGGTATTCTAATGTCTACTGATATTCTGAGGCCACAGCTTGGTAGTATTAGAGGGAATTTTGATATTTCATGTAAGTTGCAGTTGAATAGCCTTAACTTTCTGCACAAGGATTGGTTCTTTTTGGTGAAAATTTACTTCTTGAAATGAAGAAAACTGCTATAGGTGTGGCTCTTTGGCTCTCTAAAGGTACTGTTGTCTTCGTTTTTCAGCTGAAGAAACTGAAGCCTACAGAAAAGCTTATTGAAGGCCATGCAAATAATAATTGGTGAGGATGGATTTGAACCCAGATCTGATAGGCTCTAATCTGTATATACCACATTGTTCTGGCTCTTTCAAGGCTTGTGCTATAGAATCCCAGAACTAGAGATGAACTGAGAGGTCAGGCAGGCTAAGCTTCTCATTAAAGAAATGTTCATCCAACTTCTACAGGAATAGTGTCTTTAATTATGTTTCTTTTTTCCCAACTAAAACATACTATATTTCAATTTTTGTTACTATATCAATAACATACAAAAATATAAATATCTTGGAATATTGTGGCAGTGGCAGGAGAACTTTTAAATATCCTCAGTTTAAAAAAAAATAGAGCAAAGAGATAGCAAAACCAAAACACATGAATGTCATTAACAAATTAAATTGACAAAAATATGATTTTTGGGAGACAAACCATTAATAGCAACAAGGGCCCACATGATATCAGCCATAATTTAGCAGGAGGAAGCTAAGGGGAGAAACAAAGCAGTTGACATGCCTGAGGATCACAAAATGTCCAACATGTACTCTATGGAAAGTAGCCAAAACTGGGAGGGGCTTTGTGTACTCCACTAGTAGGTGAATCAAAAGAGTTAACAGTAAAATCTAAAGGAGTGGAATGGTCTGGGTTTCTTAAACACTTGAAACTTCCTTCCAGGGTAGTCACTCACTGAGATCAAACTGTTGAGAGCAGGACCCAAACTGAGCAGTATAAAGACAAGGGAAAGAGAAGGTAAAGATAAAAGTGGAAGAAGTGCCTAGAGGTAAGAGACCCCAGAGAACAAGCTGCTGTATGTTTTGAAAACTACATGAAAACAAAAGGAGAAGGTGCTCTAAAGCCTGAAGTTAGAAAAGTTAGTAAAACTATACTGAACTATATCCCAATTAAAAGTTTAAAAGAGGCTGGGCGTGTTGGCTCAAGCCTGTAATCCCAGCGCTTTTGAGGGGCTTAGGTGGCTGGATCACCTGTCAGGTTCGAGAACAGCCTGGCCAACATGGCAAAACCCCATCTCTACTAAAAATACAAAAAGTTAGCTGGGAGTTGTGGTGGGAGCCTGTAATCCCAGCTACTCAGGAGGCTAAGGCTGGAGAATTCCTTGAACCCAGGAGGCAGAGGCTTCAGTGAGCTGAGATCGCACCATTGCACTACAGCCTAGGTGACAAGAGTGGAACTCTGTCTCAAAACATAAAAAAAGTTTAAAAGAGCGAATTTTACATAGAAATGAGCAACAGGAAAAGATCACAGTTGATACGGTTTGAGTATTTGTCACTTCCAAAACTTGTGTTGAAACTTAATTTCCATTATAACAGTATTAAGTAATAGGAACTTTAAGAAATGATTTGATTTAATGGGGACTATGCTGTTATAAAAAGGAAAGTTCAGCCTCCTTTCCCTCTCTGTTTGCTCTTCTGCCATGTCAAGATGCAGCAAGAAGGCTCTTGCTAGATGCTGACACCTTGATATTGGACTTCCCAGCCTTCAGAACTGTGAGCCAATAAATTTTTCTTCATTATAAATTATCCAGTCTGTGGTATTCTGTAACAGCAACACAAAATTTACTAAGACATAGGTATAAACTTATTATTTTAAAAAGAATAAAGAGTAATATAGCTTCACAAAAAATTTGAAAATGCTACTAATACAGGCCCATCCTCCTTCAAATAAAAACTACAACCCACTATCTCTAACAAGCTTAAAAAAAAAAAAAAAAACCTAAGAAAATGTCACATGGGCCAGGCACGGTGACTCACGCCTGTAATCCCAGCACTTTGGGAGGCCAAGACGGGTGGATCACGAGGTCAGGAGATCGAGACCATCCTGGCTAACACGGTGAAACCCCGTCTCTACTAAAATACAAAAAAAAATTAGCCGGGTGTGGTGGTGGGTGCCTGTAGTCCCAGCTACTCAGGAGGCTGAGGCAGGAGAATGGCGTGAACCTGGGAGGCGGAGCTTGCAGTGAGCTGAGATCACGCCACTGTACTCCAGCCTGGGTGACAGAGTGAGACTCCATCTCAAAAAAAATAAAAAATAAAAAATAGAAAATGTCACATGATGTGAAAAAATACATTAAGTCCAAATTAGGAAGATTTATAAATGAAGTTATATCACTCAGAAAGGATAAAAATGGAAATTTTTTTAAGGATTTGAGAGAAAATGACAAAAGAAGAGCCAACATACATATAATAAGGGCTCCAAAGAAACTCAATGAGGGAACAAAAAAATACCCAAAACTATAATTTCAAGTGTTTTCCAAAACAATTTTTTAAATTACATATTGAAAGTGCACACCACATAACTAAGGAAACTGACCCAAAATAACCAACACTGAGAGAAAGTTAATAAAACTATTAGACTTTGAAGACAAACAAAAATTTAGGCATCCAGACAAAAAGATCAAATCACTTATAATAGACAATATCAGACTTTCAGTAGACTTTCCTACAACATTGCTTTATCCTGTAAGGAAATGGAATAATATGTTTAAGATAATTAAGGAAAGATGTGTGAGCTAAAAATTTTATAACCAACTAAATTGACATTCACATGAAAGGCTCAGGCAAACTCAGTGACTTGGAGAATATTTTTCCCATGAGCTTTTTCTGAGGAATTTACTGAGAGTAAATTCTGATAAGCCAAAATAACTAGAGAGTTATTAACATAGAGCCTGATACTAAGTGCTATATATATATTTACAGTAGAAGAATAGCTAATGCTAACTGAGTCTGTTTCATATATAATGAAATAAATCACATGGGCAATTATGTGATTTTCTAATTCTTGAATCCCCTGTGTTCTCTAGAATCAATATTCTGGCATGGAAGAAAGTAAATATATATGCCAGGTAGAAAAGGTTAAGTAAAAATCCTGTGGTACTGAATTTAAATTGGAAGTATCGCATACATTGTGAGTTCATACTCATGTGTACTGAAAAGGCTTAGAAAGAGAACGCAACCCAATAGCAATGACATCTCTAGGACCCAGATTATGATCTTGAAATACTATTTCCCACTAAAAGAAAACAGCTATTCTTGGGAATTTAGAGGGTTCTAGGTCTGGGCAGAATTTGTATAAAATGAGCCTAGGAGATTGAGTCATACACATACGTTATTAGCAAGGAAGCTAGAAAAGTATTAGGATTATGTCAAAAGGACAAAAGAACTAATGATGTTCCCACTGGACAGAGATCAGACAGTTTATGTTCAGTAAAGATAATATTTTTGGTGAACTGAAGCTCAATAAGTATGTTTAAATTTATGTATAAGGATAGAAAATAATTTGTCGTTTTTGAAAATAATAAAGAACCACTTGTTTTTAAAACTGGTAAATAATGAGGGCAAAAAATCATCTATTATGTCTTTTCTATATGAGTTTCATCCCTGATAACCAGGTCGTAGATGAGTAAATTTTCTCTTTATAGAAATATTTCAACTAATAACTAAAGGAAAAATGATTAAATTAGAATATTACTATTTTGCAACTCAGATAAATTAATAGATCTAGGCAGTGTACATCATTTGCTGCTATCATAAGTAAAGACACAACCGTACATCACATGACTGTGATAGAAGAATACAGTACTATTAATATCTCTATAGTTGTCTTGCCAAAAATGAAACCCCATGATCAATCCAGTAGATCCACAGAGATGCAATCAGCAAAATCCAGATAGTAAGAAACTCTATAGGACAAACTTGTTTTCTTCAACAAATAAATTACATGAAAAACACATGTGGAGAGACAGAAGGGGAACCTGTAAACTAATAGAGACATATAAAAGTAACAGGGAAAATGAAATATAGGGATGTATAATCAGGTGATAAAGCTGTAAAGGAAAGCTCAGAAGCAATTACCATAAAAGTGAGGACAGAGATTACTTTTGAGGGTGTAGGGAAGAGAATTGTGGTTAGAATGATTGTGTAGAGGGCTTATGAGGTGTCTGGCAGATTTCTTTGTCTTGATTTGGATCATGGTTACAAAGTGTTGACCTTATAATAGTTTATTAAACTAAGCATTTATTTAATGCAGTTTTCTGTATCTGTAATATTTTACAACTAATAAGCTTTTTAAAAATATATATAATGGGCCTTTTTATTCATTTCTCCAGTAGGTTTCATACAATATAAGAGCCACACCACATTGGACAGGCAGACCTGTAAACAAGTAGGTCTTCGTTCATTCATTCTACAAATATTTCATGAACAACCAACTCTTTTGGGTAGGCATTGGAGAAGTGCTGCACCTAAAATAAGGCAATTATAGTATGAAGCAAAATATGATAGGTGCTATATGGACAAAGTATTATGATAGTATAGAGAAATGGAAATTTATTTCTGATTGGGAGATTAGCAAAAACTTACCAGGGCAATAACATTTCAGTTGAATCTTCTAAGATGTGTAATATGTGCTCTTACTGTAAAAACCATCAATTCACATTAAAGGAATATTTAGAACCCACTGCCTCAATAACTACTCACTCTTAATCCATATGTTCTAGTTTGCATCACCCAACACGACTGAAACCCACTGTCTGAAGGCCATTGATCATCTCTTAGCGACATTTCTTCAGTCCTCTTCCCCATAAACTCTGCCCAAGTCATCATTGTTGAGTATTGCCTTCTAGAAATTATTTTCTTCCTTTTCTTCTGAACCACCAGGGTGTCCTGACCTCTCTCCTGCCTTCCAACTGTCCCTTTGGTGTCTTTTGGCTGCTTTGATCACCTCTTTGGCCGTGCCTTCTGTGCTCTCTCTCTATGTTCTCCTTTCTTGGCATTACCTGAAGTCATATGCAATTAACATGGAAATATCTATGACACTCTTGCCCGGTAGGAGCTCCAGACATGTATTTCTGACTCTCTGCTCATCATTTCTTTCTGTATGTCCATCTGTCACCACAAAATTGATATACACAAAATTGGACCCATTTTCTTCTTCCAACCAAATCCTTCTGGTGACTTTGCCAACCCAATTAATAGCTTCTCTGCTTCCTGGTCCTGACTTAGAATCTTTGAGTCATCCCCAACTACCCTGTGGATATGTTTGTTGTCTTAAACTAGGACAACTTCTATTTCTCTGTGTCAGAGGACTTACATGCTCTTTGGAACTTTTCCTGTGTGCAAGGCTTTGAATGGACTTCATCCAAACCCAGTGATAAGGTTCCCTGTGGTAGCTTAATTGGCAGGGTCTACCCTCATTCCCTGGTGGATCACACCATGTCTGCATCTGATTTGGTGATAGCACACTCAGAGCTCCAGACCAGTACCAGGCACTTTATACCGCTAGCTTAGGTTATGAATATTAGAATTAATGCAGCCATCAACACTATCTTACTAGCTTAACATAAACAAAGTGCAAATGCTTCTTCTATGGAGGGAGGAGCTCTCAAACATAGATAGTCCCACATTTATCCTCCAGGGCTTTTATTCCCAACCATACTTATACTTGTCAGGTTATTTTTTTCTGCTGCGGAAATTGCCTTAATTTACATTGATTTTTAAGAAAAAAGATTTATTACAGACACAGCATCTGCTGTTTGTGCCTAGAGGTAAAGGTTTAGGTTGAAGCGGCTTCCTCCGTTTATCCATCTGCTTGTTCATCCCACAAGCATTACTGAAAGCTGACTTTGGTGCGGGATGCTGGCTAATCAGGTAGGTTGTGTGGTTCCTGCACCCAAGGGGTTCACTGTCTAGGTCATAGTTATACTAACCCTGTCATCTTGCTTAGTGTTTATTTGCCCTGAGGATGTAATCACTCATTCATTCATTAATTCACTTCCTTTTAATCTCTTCCTCTTTCATATCTTTAGTTACCATCCCTTTGTGGATGATTTTCAATATGTTTTAGACTCAATGCTTGACCTTCACAACTATATTCAAAAGGTAAGTATTGAATTCTAAATATAAGTATTGTGCTAGAGGTTTAGAATACACTAAGAAACCAGCAGCATGGTCCCTGCCCCTGGAGTCTTCTGTTAACATTATACAGGTTTCTATACTATCCTCACCGTCTAGAAATTTATGTCTTAAAATCACGATGTTTGCAATCACAATCCATGTAGATTTGTTTGTCTTTTTCTTTCTGCTTAGATAAGTTGCCTCCAAGAAGGGAAATAGTAAGTTGCATTAAAACTCCTTAAAAAGAGGAGCTTGAGGTATGATTTCCATAGGAAAATCACTGCAGAGCTTGCCAGCTAGAATTATTTTCTGGCTTATTATAATCCTGTTACGAGTCAGCATCATTGCACCAATTTTGTAAACAATACAGCTACACCAACAAGGCTATAATCAACCACCACTGAATGTCATATCATTTCTCTACCTTTAAAGATCTGCAGGAAAAGGGGATGGGGTGGAAAGAAGACAAGAATTTTTTAAGTGATATGGATAATCAAGAATGCCTTTTAAAAAAATACCTCTTAAATATATGCCCATGTCCCCTTAAATCTGTGACGGTGAAACATCTCATTTTAGTTGATGTATGACAAGGAAGCAATCACCGTTAATCAGAATGACACATTTCCATTTACTTGATGAAAGGGAAGGTAGATGAAGGTCATGAATAAGGAAACAAAGCAGCTTGTGATTCGTGATGTTTGGGGTTTCTTTTGAAATTTGTTTCCTTAGGAAGTTTATAAGCCGGTTGCTTTCTTCTCTTGGCATCATTCATCCAAATTGCCAGAAGTCCTTGTCAGTGAAGATGGAAATATTTCATCTTCTCTTCTGAGTAGAGAAATAGGTTAATTTGCTCTGGGTTCTTTGACAAATTTGGGTTTTAAAGGTGTAAAATCTCAGAAGTTCTGGCTCCAGATAGCTCTTTAAAAGTTACCAATTCCATTCTCTGGGTGATAAGATTATTTGTGGGAGATTGACCATCCAGCTGGTCATGGCCATGCCCATGGGGAACTCGGGGGGAAATGGGCCAGAGGCTTAGTGATTTTATTAGAAGCAGAAATCGAGAGACCCTTTCCAGTCTCCCCTCTCTGTATTATAAGACACTTAACCATTTAAATGCTGGCAATAACTAAGTGCTGGTTAAAGCTTCACTTTTCTTGGATATCACCTTTTATAAAGGAGTCTATGTTCCTGCTTTTGTTCTGTGGTTGGAGCAGAGGAGTGGCTGTAATTTACGGTGCAAGCCTAGCTTTGGGACCATTAGATCTGGATTTATGCCTAAACATTTTTAGAAACTTCCAGAAGTCACTATGAGGACCCATTGGGCTGTGGAATACTATCAGTGAGCTGTTATAGTCTCCATACCAAAAATTAAAATATAATTTGTGAAATACAGAGGAAAATTTGGCATTTGGGGATTCAGCACAGATCTCTCAAGAAGGACGAATGTAAGGCTATTTATTCAGAAATCTAAGGATGACATTCTTTCACTGCCAGAGTTGGTCTTTGAATCTACAATGGTCATGATGTGCCAGTATTTTGAATCTGCAAATATCATGATGAATAGGTACCTCAGGATAATTTTAAAACTTAGTATTTACCATGCTGAAAGCCTTCTGTGACTACCCTTGTTATTATTATTGTCATCATCCTCAAGATCTTCATCATCGTTGTTTTAACTAGAGAAGTTAAAATAAATAATTATTAAGCTGTAGTAGGAGACTATAAAGCTATAAAGAGAACTCTAAAGAGTACTCTAGGGCTGAAGGAGCTTACCCAAGGAGAGGCACACATGGAAGGTGGGTTCCTCTTCAAGAGTTGGGTTCAGACTTTTTTGGAGCCAGTGTGGTTGCAGCTGCTGGATGGTGCAGGAGCTCTCTGGATTGCCCAGGGAAGAGGTTGTCCACAGGCACAGGACAAAGCAAGAAACACCCTTTGGGGCACAGAACACCTGTTATCTTGCAGAAACAAAGATGGCAGTCTGAAATGGTTACTAGCATCAAGTTCTTTTGAAAATGCTTATTTTCCTAAACTTTGCAAAAACCCAACTATAGCAGGCTTCTTCCTGGCACAGGCTGTGATCCCAGTGCCAATGCCTAAGGAACTTATGTGCTGTCTATTTTGGGTCTGTGTGAAGCCAAGCTTTACAAACCCTGTCATCAGCAAGCCACTTAAGAGAGACCCCACTTGGTACCATTTTGTACTGACTCACCCATAATGTGCATTTCCTGCCCATGCTCCTTTTGGTGTGATAGAACTCCATAATCTATCATTATAATTTTCTTTGTGTGTCTTCTTCTTCCTTATGTTCTTTGGTCAGTCTTTTTAAAGTTCTCCCAGATTTCTATTCTTTTTGCAAATATTAGGCTAAATTTGCATAAATTACTGTTAAACTGCTTTAAACTAAATTTTCAGATAATACAAGACTCTCAACAATGAAACTGATCCAAAAGGAAAAACTTTGGATTAATTAAGAGTGTTTGCACATGAGGGAAACCTCATCTATCTGGCTGATTTGTCCACCCTGGGTCCAGTCTGCTATGGTCAGAGGGGCTATGTCATGTTTGTTACAGACAAAGCAGTTGGGAGTCCACATTGATGGGCAAAGGAGGTGATCAGCAAGGGCTAGGAAGACACCCCCTAAAGTATCTTCAACAAACACGAAGGAAGAGCCATGCACCATTTAGAGTTCACGATGGTCAGGGCACAGGGCACTAACTTCCTAAAATAAGATCTACAGTCTTTTTAATTTTTAGCAAGGTGGACCTTGCAACAACATACTTTCATGGAGAGAAACTTTAAATGCTCCAGGGGTGAACTGCCAAAAAGGAATGTCTCATACCCAACTGTCATTGATTTTTATGTGAAAGTCAAAAGTTATCTTGGTGTAACGCCCAGGATGCATATGACAAGCTCAGATTTCATAAAGGCCAAAGGAGCACGGTCTAGTCAAGGGCAAATGAAAGCCTAGAACCAGTGGGGAGAAGGACCAACCAACACAAAGCGTAAGGAGTAGAACATGTCATGAGCAACCAAAAAGAAATATTATTTGGGTTTTAAAGGTTGTACCAAAGCTGACAATGAAGAGTGGAACATACTAAGATAAACTAAAAGAAATGTTATTTGGTTTTTAATGATTATACCAAGAAGAAGAAGACAAAAAAGGAACAGGACACCACCTCTTGGATCTGGGTGATGCCAGCAGATGCCAGAGAAAACACAGTTTTGCTTAATCTCTTTGGGCTTCCATTTTCTCTTTCAAGGAAAAAGAAGAACTCATACAGGTTAATACTAAACTGGATGACCTAGTCAAGCCTCCTTAGTTTGAAAGAAGGTACCAGCTAAGAAATGACATAGTGGGGGATGGCTGTAGGGATGCCTCAAGAATCTCAGACAGCCAGGATGATCAGAAAGATGTTAATAAAATAATTGTCCTCCCCGGGTCTCAGGGAAAAAATGCCTAGCTCGGTGGTTTTGGCATGTTGGACTCAGCTCTTCCTTTTCATAATAAATATTTTACAGCATCCCTTTGCTCCCTTAAAATAAACTTCATAGATAATCTAACCTACTTAAACACTTAATTTCAAAGTAAAATGAATATATTACCCAAACTGAAATATAAAGGAGGCTTACAGAGAAAGTAATTTATCTAAAACAGAAAGTAAGCTGTAGTTTAATAAATGTTCAAAGACAAGGATGCCCACTCTCACTACTCTATTCAACATAGTACTGGAAGTCCTAGCCAGAGCACTCAGGCAAAAGAAAAAAATAAAATAGATCCAAATAGAAAGAGGAAAAGTCAAACTATCTCTGTTTGCAGACAATATAATTTTTTTTTTTTTTTTTTTTTTTTTTTTTTTTTTTTTTTTTTTTTTTTGAGACGGAGTCTCGCTCTGTCGCCCAGGCTGGAGTGCAGTGGCCGGATCTCAGCTCACTGCAAGCTCCGCCTCCCGGGTTCACGCCATTCTCCGGCCTCAGCCTCCCGAGTAGCTGGGACTACAGGCGCCCGCCACCTCGCCCGGCTAGTTTTTTTTTTTTGTATTTCTTAGTAGAGACGGGGTTTCACCATGTTAGCCAGGATGGTCTCGATCTCCTGACCTCGTGATCCACCCGTCTCGGCCTCCCAAAGTGCTGGGATTACAGGCTTGAGCCACCGCGCCCGGCCGCAGACAATATAATTTTATACCTAGAAAACCCCAGTCTTAGCCAAAAAGCTCCTAGATCTGATAAATGACCTCAGCAAAGTTTCAGGATACAAAATCAATGTACAAAAATGAGCCACATTTCTGTATACCACCAACATCCAAGCTGAGAGTCAAATCAGGACCATAATCCCATTCATAAAATACCTAGGAATTCAGCTAACCAGGGAGGCAAAAGATCCCTACAGTGAGAATTACAAAACACAGCTAAAGGAAATCAGAGATGACACAAACAAATGGAAAAACATTCCATGCTCAAGAATAGATAGAATCAATATCATTAAAATGGCCATACTGCTTAAAGCAATTTACAGATTCAATGCTATCCTTTTCAAACTACCAATGACATTTTTCACAAAATTAGAAAAAAAAATTCTAAAATTCATTTGAAATAAAAAATGAGTCTGAATAGCCAAAGCAAGCCTAAGCAAAAAGAACAAAGCTGGAGGCATTATACTACCTTACTTCAAACTATATTACAAGGGTATAGTAACTAAAACAGTATGTCCTGGTGCAAAAAAAACAGACACATAGGCCAATGGAACAGAAGTAAAGCTACATTCCTACAAACATCTGATCTTTGATAAAGCCAACAATAACAAGCAATAGGGAAAGGAATGCCTATTCAATAAGTGGTGCTGGAATAATTGGCTAGCCAGATGCAGAGAAGATTGAAACTGGATCCTGCATTTCACCATATACAAAATTTAACTCAAGATGGATTAAGGATTTAAGTGTGAAACCAAAACTATAAAAACCCTAGAAGACAACCTAGGAAATACCATTCTAGACATAGGCCTTGGTGAAGACTTCATGATGAAGACTCTAAAGAGCTTCTGCACAGCAAAAACAAAACAAAACAAAAAACCACCCTATAAACAGACAACCTACAGAATGGGAGAAAATATTTGCAAACTATGCATCTGACAAAGGTCTAATATCCAGAATCTATAAGGAATGTAAGCAAATTTACAAGCAAAACCCAAACAATCTCATTAAAAAATGGGCAAAGGACATGAACAGACACTTCTCAAAAGAAGACATACATGTGGCCAACAAGCATATGAAAAAATTCTCAATATCACTAATCATTAGAGAAATGCAAATCAAAACCACAATGAGATACCACCTCACACCAGTCAAATGGCTATTACTAAAAAGTGAAAAACAAAACAAAAAACAGATTCTGGTAAGGCTGCAGAGAAATGGGAAATAGTTCAGCCACTGTGGAAAGCAGTTTGGAAGTTTCTCAGAGAACTTGAAATAGAACTACCATTCAACCCAACAACCCTATTGCTGGGTATATAGCCAAAGGAATGTAAGTCATTCTACTGTAAAGGCACATACATGTGAATGTTCATCGCAGCACTATTCACAATAGCAAAGACATGGAATCAACCTGGATGCCCATCAACAGTGGATTGGATGAAGAGAACATGGTACATACACACCATGCAATACTACATAGCCATAAAAATGAGATTATGTCTTTTGCAATTACATGGATGGAGCTGGAGCCATTATCATAAGTAAATTAATGCAGGAACAGAAAACCAAATACCACATGTTCTCACTTATAAGTGAGTGCTAAACATCGTGTACGCATGGACACAAAAAAGGGAATAATAGATACTGGGGCCTACTTGAGGGTGGACAGTGGGAGGAGTGTGAGGATTGAAAACCTACTTGTTGGGTACTATGCTGATAACCTGGGTGACAAAATTATCTGTAAACCAAACCCCCACAACACACAATTTGCCCATGTAACAAAACTGCACATTTGCCCCTTGAACCTAAAAGTTGGAAAGAAAAAGAAATAAATAAATGTTCAGACAGAAGAAGAAACAATGAAGTAGCCACAAATTTATTTGCACCTATATGTAGAATCTTTGTGAATATGACAACTTCAAATATAGATTGATAAAGTCAGATTGTACGGGCAATCTGATTTTTCAAAGTGGTGGGTCTTTCAGTTACCTCTTGCTGTGTCACAAACTAGACCTCAGCGGCCTCAAACCATCATTTTATGATGCTTTTGGATCCTATGGGTCAGGAATTCAGAAAGAGCACAGTGAGAATAGTTCTTCTCTTCCCCGTGATGTCTGGGCCCTCTTTGGGGATGGGTCCAATGCCAGGACCTGGAAGAATTAAAGCTGAAGGAATCACTTCTGGAATGGCTCTGCTTCACTCACTCACCTAGCTCCTTGGCTGGAGGGTTGCAGACAGGACTCCCCGTAGGTGGTCCTCCAGCCTGGTGATCTCAGGGTGCCTAGATTTCTTACAAGACTGGCAGAGTTCTAAGGACAAGTATCCCAGCAGAAGCTGCAACATCTTTCATGACTTAGTCTCAAAAGTCACCAGCATCATTCTGACATACCCCCAGTCAAGGCAGTCACATGGGGCTGGAGGCAGAGAGGATGTGAGTATATAGAGCCCACCTCTTGATGAGAGGAGTGTCAGAGAATTTATAGTCATGTTTGAAACCCCCACAGTGACTGGCTCTCAGCAAATTTCAAACAATACAGTGGTCTTTCTATGAATTACACAGTAGCTACCTTCCTGGAAAATTCAGTATGTATTAAAACCTTGTAAACAGTATATTATGTATGTATGTAGAATGGAAGCTTAGACTTTATACACATTGTTCAACAGCATCTTTGGAAGTTGTGTGAGACTCAGGATGCTGCTTTGTTGTATACCTATACTCCTGAACACTGCAGGACGCTTAGCAACCTTGGTCCATGCCCACTAAATGCCAGTGCTGCCCATCCTGGTTATTTATCTCTTGTCTGTAGACGGACTTCCTCTGATTACTTGGTGCATTGCTTATAGATCAAAATGGCACCCTCAGTCCTCACTCTGCACACTTTTCAGCTCACTTCTCCCACTCAACTGAGTTCTGACAATGATGGTGATGACAATGGTGATGTTGATATTGGGAATGATGACTCTAATGATGATGGCAATGACAGCAGCAGTGACCATTACCATTTTGCCAGGGACTCCATTATGTTATGTACCATCTTACTCCATGCTGACAACAACCCTATGGCAAATATTGTCCTTGCTTTTCAGATGAGGAAACTGAGGCTTAGAAAGCTTAAATAATCTATATAGGATGACAAAATTAGAAACTGGGGAACGAAGAAGTTTGATTTTTCTCCTAGACCTCTGGATAGCTTCGAATGACATTGTGACCTCACTTAATTATCTTTGGCTGAGGGGATAGAAACAGTGTTCTGTAGATCACTGGGAGCCGTTTGCTCAGAGAACAGTCATGGGCAGGTAGGCACAATGAAAAGCATCTCTGGCACAGTGGAGAGGAGGAAATTGACATTCAAAATAGATGTGAAAATGGTAAAAGGGCATGAACCTGCTCTCCCAGACCTCCCAGACTTGGAGAAGATGACTGAATCTTCTGCATCTCATCTTCTTTGGGAAGCGTGGAGAATAAAGGCAAAGACAGTTCTAATGTTGAACAAAAGGAAGAAGGTGGAGCCTATAAACACGAGCTGACTGTAAAATTCTAGATCATGTATTAAGAAGGATGTCAGTGCTGGCCTACTCATTGTTGGCCAGCCAAGGAGGTATCTGCATTGTCATCGCCACGCCATTAGGTGGCCCGGGTATCCCAGCCTTGACCTCCCTCTTGGCTTTTCTTCTCTGGTCTGCATTCCCAGAACCATACTGAGTATGTTATCCACATGGCTCACAGAACCACACAGTGGCATGCTAATAGGAGAGCTCTGAAGATCTGTGATTCAAAACTGAAGAAAGTCCAAAGCCTTAGAAGTGTTTTATGCTCCTGTGTATCTACTAATGAGGTGCCTTCATTTAGCAAGAAAATAGATTATAGGCTCTATTTTAATGATCTTTAAAAATGGGGAAAATAAAATTGCACCATGAGCTGCAAAAAAGACAAGGAAGAAAAATAGCTTGTGGTTCCTTAATTCGATTGCAGCCAACTGGGTTTCTCTCTCCTTAGCTTCCTTAAAAAAACAAAACAAATTTATAATATAAATGCTGTTTTGGCACATAATATATTCTGCTTTAACAATGCCTATCTGTATTACAAAAGTGTGTTTATAAAAGTCTTTGAGTGCTTCTTGAAATAAAATAACATTTTTGGAATAAAAAGTGTTATTGAGGTGTTATTCTCTAAATTTTAAAAAAGTCTGAATATGAATATTTTATGTCTATGTAACATATTTTATATAAAGATATGATCGTATTGGTGAGGAGAAATGCAAAAGATGAACAGATGTAAAGAAAATTCATATTCCTGTTTCCTTTCAGACCATTAATTCTATGGCAAACAACGTCTCTAATGTTTTATCTTTTCCTTGAATAGTATTTTCACAGCAAATATGAAAATCTTATTCATCTAAGGGCCCTCTAAGGGTGTCCTTAACCTAACATCAATCGTCATTTGGACCCTTTCAGGGGCCCAAGCCCTGGAGAGGAATCCGCACTTGAGGGACACCAGCTTTAGTTTCTTAGACTTCTTGCCATGAGAAACCTGCTGTCATTATTCAAGAAATATCTACAGGAAGATGTTCTGAAAAATTGAGTCTCTCTCCCAGGAGCATTAGATTCTCCTGGATGCAGAAAGAGCCCTGTGGCTCATTTGGTCCAGCAACCTGCCTCCAGCAGAGCCTTATGCAAACCACCCTCTGCAGTGAATATGTTCCCTACGTTATTTCAGGCTCTATTCTTCCTCCAGACCCACGTTCTCCGACAGAACCTTCCACAGTGATGCAAATAGTCTACAGCTGTGCTGTCCCATATAGCAGCCACTAACGTCATGTGGGTATTGAGCACTAGAAATGTGGCTTGCGTGACCAAGGAGCTGACTTTTTAATTTTAATCAATTTAAATGTAAATAGCGTCATGTGACTAGTGGCTACCTTATTGCCTGAGCAGTTCTAGAGCCTCCAGGGATTTTGTGTGAAACAAACACAACAAGACAAAGGTGAGCATAATCCGAGTTTGGTCTGAGTTACATAAAATTTCCAAGGTGACTTGGGAAGTTGTTTCTTAAAAAAAACTAATAACACTTGAAATAAACCCTTGCCATGTATTGGGCACCGTCTGAGAGCCAGGTAAATTGTACAATAAGTGCTTGAACAGTATTATTTTATTATTTCGTTGAACTCATAAGATCCTTATGAGTAAGCATTATCTCCCTCACTCCTTTTTTATTTGGAGATGGAAAAAACTGTGATTTAGAAAGATTAAGGGTCACAGCTTGTTCTTGGCAGAGAGAGGACTTGAACTTGGGTCTGAGTCCAATCCATGTGTGTAGTGCTTTACATTTTTCCTCTATAGCTTGTTGGAATTTACCCTACCTTCTAACTAGAGATTTAGAAGACCTTAATAATGGGATAGAACAAGTTTCTTAGTGTAAAGTTCTATTTCCGCATGTGACTCCCCTGTAAGTTTATAAGCTGCCATGGAAGGTGACTGTGTGACACAGAACTTGTGTCTGAATTGTCTGTTCTCCCCCTTGGTGGCCATATTTTTTTCAGTAAGAAGGTTATAAACAATGATTTATGACCTCTTGAGGTGCTAGAAAACATTGTATTTGCATTTATATGTAGTCATGAGACAGTTCAGTTTAGTGTTAAGATCATAAATGATGGTCTCAAAGAAGCCTAAGGTCTCCCGTGGGCGCCGTGCATCTTCAGACAGGTTACTTCATCCTGGAAACCTCTGCTTTGTCATCCTTAAAATGGGGTAATAACAGGTCCCACTTCATAAGTTCCTCACCGTGAATCAATGAATGAGTGTATTTGAAGTATTAGCTTGGTGCCTACTATACAGTAAGTGCTCAATAAAAACTAGATGTTATTGGTTCTATTATTATTCTATAGCCACTTCAGTTCATACCTGTAAGGTTTATTATTAGTTTCTTATTTGATTCTTATTAGTAGGGAAAAGAGATATTGATCCTAGGAAACACATGGATCAAAGCCAATGAGATGACTGTTGTCAAATGACTTTCTCTCACTCCTGAGGTATAAATGCAATCAAATGAGCCCCTGAATTGCTGGTTTGTACATAACAGAAAAAACAAAAAAAAACAAAAAAAAACAAGAATATGCTATCTTCCCCTCCCCTTGTAATTGATAAAGTGTGGCCAGAAGGAGAAAGCTCTATCTCATTTTTTTCTAGCATGTCCCAGATTCTTGGCTATTCAATACTCACTTTGGGGTCACAACGGCCCATGCTGCCATCATAGATAATATAGAAAAGGAGGTCAAATGAGGTGTTAGAGCCAATGATAGAATAAAAAATCCTGGATCTGAGTCCTAGCTTTGTGGTGACTTACTCTGTGGCCTCATACAAATCACTGAAGCCCTCAGCCGATGCATCTGTGAGATGAAGAATTTAAACTCCAGGAATTCTCCAACACTACCTGGCAATAACTAGTTATCAGTATGCAGCGTACCAATTAGGACTCAGAAACTACTTTATCAACAGCCATTTATTACACCTGAATGAGTTAGGGTAATGCTAGCTACTATAATAGATAATTCTCCAAATCTCACTGGCTTAGTACAGCAGACATTTATTTCTCGCTCATGTAAAGTCTAAACAGGTGCTCCTGATCAGCAGATAGCTTTCCTCCATGCAGTGACTCAGGGATCCAGGCTCTTTTCCCCTTGAGATCATACAGTCTTCAGTACTGGTACCAAGGTTGTCAGCTTAAGGGAAGGGTCTGGGGGATGGCTTGGGAGGGGTTTATACGGGCCAGATCTGGGAGTGGCACACATCACTTCCATTCTCATTCCACTGGTGGAACTCAGACTCACAAGCACACCCAACTGCAAAGGGGCTGGATAATGTAATCTGGTTGGGTGTTCAGAGGGAAGAGGAAATGGGTGTAGTGACATCTAGTCCCTTTGCCCAGCCTCTCAGCAGTATTACATGATTGCTGCTATCACACCAGGTGACTCTTATTATAGTCAAAAGCAAAGAAACAAAGTTTTAGGTAGGTTGGTGACTCTGTGTGTGTGCATGTATGTGTCTATTGCAGAGGTGGAGGATGGTGCAGGCAGTGGGGATATAACACTTCTGTTAAAATTTTTGAAATATTGAAAAAAGTTGGTAAATTATCCTCTCATTCCTTAGGTTTTAGCCTCTTGCCAAAGCATGTAGTAGTTCCAGCTTCCTATTGCCTAGTACCTGATACCAAGGACAGGAAGACCCTACTCCATTTTCTAATTGATCTTGGGGACCTGGAGAGGAAGTCTTGAGCTCCCTCTAGGGGAGCCAACAAGGGGCCAGCAAGGTCCCCTTTGTCTTTATATTCTGACTTTGCCTTCTCTTTGAGTTTGCTTCTTCATAGCCCCTTATCCCAGCTGACACAGATACAATGGTTGCCTCTCCAGTGCATGAACTAAAGCATTTCTCTCTGGCTTAGTAGAATGTTGCATGTTGTTCCAATTCTCTTGTGTATGTCTGCTAGATTGTCTTCATTGTCACTTGACTTTTTCCCTCTTATAATTAGTTTTTATTGATCTTCCTTCACAGTACATCTAATTTTCATAAAGCAACGGGCATTTTAAAATAAAGAAAAAATGAGTATACAAACTTCTCAAGATACCTCTCAAGATGCCAATTGCAAAGAAAACAGCTAATCAGATGATATCACATGCAAATGTGACCACCTTTTCTAGGGTAGAGAACTTTTAGAAAGGTAATTTAAAAGGATAAAAGAATGAAACTCCTATCATATTTAAAATATTTTATTTTTCTATAATTTTAACAACATTGTAAGCATCACCAAATAGTGAAATGAGATCCAGATTTGGGGTCACACTTGAGTTCTGCAAGGCTACGCCTCTGCCTCTGAGTATCCTTATGTGTAAAATAACAGTAGAGGCACTTAGTTACTAAATTCTTTTCTTTTTTCTTTTTTTTTTTTTTTTTGTTTTTTTTTTTGTTTTTTTGAGACAAGGTCCCACTCTGTCACTCAGGCTGGAGTGCAGTGGCATGATCACAGCTCACTGCAGCCTCAACCTCCTGGATTCAACTGATCCTCCCACCTCAGCTTCCCAAGTAGCTGGGGCTACAGGCATGTGCCACCACACCCAGCTAATGTTTTTGTTTTTATTTTTGTAGAGACAGAGTCTTGCTATGTTCCCCAGGCTCGTCTTAGACTCCCAGGTTCAAGCAATCCTACTGCTGTGGCCTCCCAAAGTGCTGGGATTGCAGGTGTGAGCCACTGCACCCAGCTTAGTTGCTAAATTCTATATTGATTGCATGGAAGACTGAATGAGGTAAATTATAAAGCATATAGCAAAAGTGACAAGCACCTGGTAGGTGCCTGATACAGGTTAGCTCCCTCAGGTAAGAATTATCCCCTGGAATATGAAAGCCAAAATCAGCTGACTCTCTGCCTTCAAAGGTTCTGCAATCTCCATAGAGCACCTAGGAAGCAGGAACCTCAGTCCTGTCAAACAGCTTTCTTAATAATGCAAATGCAGGGACACTGATGCAACATACATACTTTTTAAAGTACTGGTCAGAAAGCCTCCACAGCGTGTCTTTTGTATGCAGAGCCCTTCCCTACTGCTTCTGCCAAAAGAGCACATAAATTAAAGACATAGTATCTGACCTTAAGGATCTTGAAAATCAAAACCACAGTGAGATACCATCTCACGCCAGTTAGAATGGCAATTATTAAAAGTCAGGAAACAACAGATGCTGGAGGGGATGTGGAGAAATAGGAATGCTTTTACACTGTTGGTTTGAGTGTAAATTAAAAAGTCAAGAAACAACAGCTGCTGGAGAGGATGTGGAGAAATAGGATCGCTTTACGCTGTTGGTAGGAGTGTAAATTAGTTCAACCATTGGGGAAGACAGTGTGGCGATTCCTTAAGGATCTAGAACCAGAAATACCATTTGATCCAGCAATCTCATTATTGGGATTTCAGGATATACCCATAGTAGAATAGCTTTCTACTGTAAAGACACATGCACACATAAGTTTATTGTGGCACTGTTCACAATAGCAAAGACCTGGAACCAACCCAAATGCCCATCAATGATAGACTGGATAAAGAAAATGTGGTACATATACACCATGGAATACTATGCAGCCATAAAAAAAGAATGAGTTCATGTCCTTTGCAGGGACATGGATGAAGCTGGAAACCATCATTCTGAGCAAACTATCGCAAGAACAGAAAACCAAACACCACATGTTCTCACTCATAAGTGGGAGTTGAACAATGAGAACACATGGACACAGGGAGGGGAACATCACACACCGGGGCCTGTCAGGGGATGAGGGGCTAGGGGAGGGATAGCATTAGGAGAAATACCTAATGTGGATGACAGGTTTATGGGTGCAGCAAACCACCATGGCACGTGTATACCTATGTAACAAACCTGCACGTTCTGCACATGTATCCTAGAACTTAAAGTGTAATAATAATAAAAGCACACATAGGTGAAGAGTGAGAACATTCCAAACTAATTTTCCAATTGAACATGAAGATCTGTGCAAGGTGTGGGGGTGGTAGAGATGATGGTAGATGTGGGTGGAGCATGGGTAGCAGAGTCAATGACAAGTTGGGATAGACCTTCCTGGACGAAATTTGTGCCAAATCTGGAAGGTGATGAATGTGAGTTAGTTAAACCAAAGGACAGCTTTTCGAAAAATTGCCTATGCAACCTTTTGGCAAAGCAGGTTGGGTATGCAGCAAGAACCTTTAAGATATGCATACTCAGGTTCTGGAATTCCACTGCTGCAATTCCATCTGGTGGAAGGAATCTTCAAAATGGAAAAAGCTTCACTGCTGGTGGGATTATAAAATGATGCAGCCACTTTGGAAAATAGTTTGGTAGCTCCTCAAAATGTTAGATAGCTAGTTACTGTATGACCCAGGAATTCCGCCCACAAATACATGCCCCCAAAGAATTGCAGTGTATATCCATGTGAAAACTTACGCACAGATGCTCACAGCAGCATGATGCATAATAGTCCAAAACTGGAAACACAAATGACATCAGCTGATGAATGCACACACAAAATATAACCACACAATGAAATATTATTCATCCACAAAATGTGATATAACCACAGAATGAAATATCCAAAAACAAAATGTAGTGTAACCACATAATGAAATATTATTCATCCATAAACAAAATGTGATATAACCACACAATGAAATATTATTCATCCACAAAAAAGGATAAACTACTATAACATGGATGAAGCTTGACAACATTACACAAAGTAAAAGAAGCAAGTCATAGAAAGCCACGTATTGTATGATTTCATTTATGTGAATGGCCCAGGATAGACAAATTCACAGTCAGAAAGCAGATTAGTGGTTGTCAGCGGAGGGGAATGTAGGGAGTGACCACTATTGTATAAAGGGTTTCTTTTGGAGAAAACAAACAAACAAAAAACTTCTAAAATGGGATAGTGCTGATGGCTGCACAATTCTGTGAATATACTAAAAATGTCTGATTTGTCACTTTAAAAGGGTGAATTTTATGATACGTGAATTATATCTCAATAAAGCAGTTGTAAAAAAATAGAAAAAAGTTTTATGCATAAGGACGACATAGTGATATTTTTTCTAAGACTGAAAAATGGGAAACAATCTAGATGTCAGTCAGAAAATGCTATGGCCACTGGATGGCCTCTTAGGCGTCCATTTAAATAATTGTTGGTACGAATAACAAGAGTCCCTTCTGGCTTTATTGCTGGAAACAGCACTCTTTTTGGCAATCCAGTCTCTTTTTGAGCAACTCTCCATGGTCTTGTACAGACACAGGAGCAGCTTTTGGGTTGTGTTTGTTTTGTTTCATTTCATGCAGGTTTCTCACCCCTGCCCCACATTGCCCTGAGTGCTCTTCAACGAGCAAAGCTCTGACATCATCACTCCTCCATTCTTGGGAGAGAAGATGCCTTATATATCATCCTAAAAACACACACAGAACCTTCCCCTTAATTTCCAGAATGCAAGAAAGATAAAAATCCTACTTTTAATGATATTTTCTTAAGATTTAGGGAAAATGGGAAGAAAGTCCTTTACAGATGATAATTTGCCTCTCTCGCCCTGGGCCAGTCCACCCTAAGCGGTATTAGGCTCCAGCTCCTGCCTGACTTCCCTTTTGCCTTCATCTGGTTTTATCTGGCAGAGGGAGGTGTAAAGGTCCATTCAGGGTTGAGATTAAAAGCTCAGCTGACGTGCAGATCCTGAGATAGAAAGGAGGGTTTCTCCCCTCTTGCTAGTCCATTATCTGCTGCCCAGGTCTTCCTCTTGTGCAGTAGTGTATCCAGAATTGGTGGGTTCTTGGTCTGACTGACTTCAAGAATGAAGCGCGGACCCTCGCGGTGAGTGTTGCAGTTCTTAAAGGTGGTGTATCTGGAGTTTATTCTTTCAGACATTCAGATGTGTCTGGAGCTTTTTCCTTTCGGTGGGTTCATGGTCTCGCTGTCAGGGGTGAAGCTGCAGACTTTCATGGTGAGTGTTACAGCTCTTAAAGACAGCGCATCTGTAGTTGTTCATTCTTTCTGGTGGGTTCGTGGTCTTGCTGATTTCAGGAGTGAAGCTGCAGACCTTCACGGTGACTGTTTACAGCCCATAAGGAGCACAGACCCAAAGCGTGAGCAGCAGCAAAATTTACAGTAAAGAGTTAAAGAATAAACCTTCCACATGGTGGAAGGGGATCTGAATGGTTTGCCACTGGCTGCCTCAGGCAGCCTGCTTTTATTCCCTTATCCGGCCCCACCCACATCCTGCTGATTGGTCCATTTTCCAGAGAGCTGATTGGTCCATTTTACAGAGAGCTGATTGGTACATGTTGACAGAGTGCTGATTGGTGTATTTACAAACCCTGAGCTAGACACAGAGTGCTGATTGGTGCGTTTACAATCCCTGAGCTAGACATAAAAGTTCCCGAAGTCTCCACCAGACTCAGGAGCTCAGCTGGGGTCACCCAGTGTATCAGGCAGGGCGGCTCCCGGCCAAGCTGCCCGCCAGTCCTGAGCCATGCCTACTCTCATCAGCCCTTGGGCGGTCGATGGAACCCGGCGCCATGGAGCAGGGGGCGGAGCCCGTTGGAGAGGCTCGGGCCCCCCGGGCTCGGACATGGCGGGCTGCAGGTCCGGAGCCCTGCCCCACGGGGAGGCAGCTGAGGCTGGGTGAGAACTGGAGCGCAGTGCCTGTCTGACGGCACTTTCGGCAGCTGCTGGCCTGGGTGCTAAGCCCGTCACTGCCCTGGGCCGGGCTGCCACGTGTGCGTGGCCCCCCGAGCGGGAGCCAACACCCGCGCCTGTGGAAACTTGCACTGACCCGCCAGTGCATATGCGCAGCCACAGTTCCTACCTAAGCCTCTCCCTCCACACCTACCGGCAAGCAGAGGGAGGCAGCTCTGGCCTCAGCCAGCCCAGAGAGGGGCTCCCACAGTGCTGTGGCGGTCTGAAGGGCTCCTCAAGCGCTGCCAGAGTGGATGCCGAGGCCGAGGAGGCACCAAGAGCGAGGGCTGCTATCACCTTGTCACCTCTCAGTAGGATTGACTTCTTCACGATAACTCAGGATAGGAAAATCCATTCTCTTCCTTTCATGGGACCACAGAGGCCTGGCCAAGGCTGCCCTCAGGATACTCCTCAAATGCAGGCTACTTTATTGCACTGAACAAGAACAGACCAGAGCAAAGTTGTGTTCTGCTTCAGATCCAGCCCCTTTCAGGTACTCTCCCTCAAGGATGACTTGAAGCTAATTTCATCCAAGGTCATATTGCATAAAACGTATTGGCCAGGCACAGTGGTGCATGCCTGTAATCCCAGCACTTTGGGAGGGGTTGGGTAGATTGCTTGAGCCCAGGAGTTTGAGACCGGTCTGGGCATCATGGCAAAACCTGGTCTTAATTTAAAAAAAAAAAAAAAGCTGTCTGTAGTCCCAGCTGCACAGGAAGCTGAGGTGGCCAGATTGATTGAGCCCAGGAAGTCAAGGCTTCCATGAGCCATGATCACACCACTGTACTCCAGCCTGGGTGACGGAGCGAGACCCTGTCCCCCAAAATAAAGTATTAATACAAAGAAGTGTTATTGAAATAACATGAAAGAAACAAAGTCAACAATCACATATAAAGAATGAAAATAAACTAACCTACAGGGGTATATGCCTGCATTCTATATACCACGAGATTATCAGAAATTGCCTCTTTTTGTTTTGCAACATTGTCCTCACTAGTTAGGTACTAAGTGTGACCTTTTTAACGTTCATCTTTAAGGGAACAGGAGTGGTGAGTGTGAACACCTTTCAGCATTCGCTCTCTGATCTTCAGGGGTTGCTCTTATTGTTAACGTGAAAACTGCACTCAGTAGATAAGAAACAGACAAAGAGGATATTCCTGAATCTCAGGAGTGTTCTGGACTGAGAGGCCAGCGTATTTCCCCATTAACATGATTGTTAATAGCTGAGGAGTGAGCAGGGCCCAGGGAGCCCCTGCGTACCAATTGCTTAGGAAACTAATTGCAAAGAGGTCTGACCTTGGCTTTCAATCATCGCCTCGTCAGATGAAATCATTTCATGCATTCACTGGTCTCTGGCCTATTTCATTTCCAAACTCATTTGGAGAGTTTCAATGTGCAGATACTTTTCTCTGAGTGTCTTTAACTTAGTCACACCCTCTCCCTGACAATGCGAGAGAATACTCTGTTATAATGCAGTATAAATCACCTGTGAATGCACTAGAGAAAATCATTACAGAATAGGTTGGTGTAATCAATGTAATAAAATAATTCGAGCTGATTATTGATGCAGCAAACATTTATTAAAGACCTACTGAGTGCAAGGCCATAGGGGTATAAAGATGAATGTTACATCCTGGGCTTCCCGGTAGCTCCTAATGGGTTGAACCAGAGCCCTGACAGGTCACTGACTGTATCACGACAGTAAAAACAGGAACGACGAGGTCGAAGGAGCCCACATGGAAATTCAGCTGTGCCACATGCAGGCTGTGTGTCCCTGGCTATGCGAATAGATTCTCCCCCAGAGAGTTCTTCTTCCAATGTATAAAATCAGATACTAAGCTCATTAACTTTCAGTCTTTCTTCTTTTCTAATATGCAAAGTTAAGGCTATACATTTATTTCTAGCAGCCTCCAATTTTTTTCAATGACATTTTTAACAGCTTTATTGAGATAAAATTCACATACCATACAATTCAGCCATTTGAAGTATACAATTCATGGTGTTGAGTATATTCACAGAGTTATGCAACCATCACCACAGTCAATGTAGTACCTGCCTTGTAAGGCCATTCTTGAGGATTAAATGAGATAATCTAGGTAAGCAGTAGACCTAGTGCCAGACACTTAGTGCATGTTTCTCTGCTGGTTTTTGTTCTTGCTGCTGTGGTTGGTGCTGGGGCTGGCATCATGGAAGGCTGGAAGGAGTAGGTGATGTGGCCAAACGAGAGAAGGAAAAGAAGCACGCGAGATCCACTGCCTGGGTATCCTTTCCAGATGGGAGTGACAGACTGTCATTATTAGCTGATAGTGGATTCTTTTCCAGCCCTCATATCAAGCCAAGTGAATTCAGTTAACAGGAGTCATTTGGGACTGGCTTGGATGGGTTAAATTCAGAACTGATTATCATCAGGCCTGGTGGTCACACACCAACATATTAACAAACAAACAAGCAACAACACGCTTCTCCGATGAACAATAGCTATGCTAAATTTAGCTCCTCTTGGCCATCAGGACCGGAGCCCATGAGAGGCCAGACATCTCTCTGGATGCTTCTTATTTGCTAAAGCACTACAGCTGGCCCTCAGAGGGTACTGGGCCAAGCCCAGTGAGCTGCTCCGGAGGGGTGTTGCAATCCTGATGGGGAAAGGATGGAGGATCTGGACTTTTCCAATTTCAGCAGAGCCACGGCATCACACAGAGCATTGACATGTGTTTGTGTCACCAGCACAAACACCACCATTTCATTTGTTACCCTGGGTGAAGGAACAATGCATTCTCAAGTCTGACTGTTTTAAATGGCAAACACGTTCTTGAAGCTGTCAATTCTATAGACACCCAGAGGACTGTGGCTTCATTTGTACTGGGATTGTGATGACTTTTATGTTGCATGAAAACTTTGGCTATATTGTCACAGATTCTCTTGGAATTTCAAATTTAAAATTTCCTGTTTCTTTCTGGCACAAAATGGCTGAACTGCATGTTCTCCAGGCAAAAAGAAAGATTATGTAAGCCAAAAACCTCCCTTCATTTTCAGTAAGTCATGCTTTTGTTTTAATATAGCATTGATCATATGCTTTAACGGACAAGGGCACACAGAGGATATACTTTGCCTCTAGTCTTCTGCAAAATCAAGTATTTTAAATCATTCTTGTTTTTCTGTTATCACCCCAAAAGTTATTTGAAGAGGCTTTTTTATGTGGCATCATTTTCTCTGCATTATTGCTGTCAACTCTCTGAGTTTGGGGGCCTGAAATCTAGAGAGGAAACTAAAGAGTTTGAGCTGACTTTTGTTTTGCTTGGCAGTAAATTATACACATAAGTTGGGTTTTTGTTTTTTGTTTGTTTGTTTGTTTGTTTTTTTGAGATGGAGTTTCGCTCTTGTTGCCCAGGCTGGAGTGCAATGGCGGAATCTCGGCTCACTGCAACCTCCACCTCCCAGGTTCAAGCGATTCTCCTGCCTCAGCCTCCCAAGTAGCTGGGATTACAGGCATGCGCCACCATGCCTGGCTAACTTTGTATTTTTAGTAGAAACATGGTTTCTGCATGTTGGTCACTCTGGTCTTGAACTCCCGACCTCAGGTGATCCATGTGTCTCAGCCTCCCAAAGTGCTGGGATTACAGGCATGAGTCACCGCGCCTGGCAAGTTGGGGTTCTTTAGATCATTCATTTTTAGATCAACTGAGTGTGATTTTGCCTGCTTGGAGACATTTTTGGTTGTCACAACCAACTAACAATGGGTGGGAAGAGATGGTGCTGCTGGCATTTAATGGGTAGAGGCTAGGGATATTGTTAAGTGTGATACAATGCCCAGGACAGCAGCTCTCCTCTGCCTCAACAAAGATGTACCCAACCCCAAATATTTGTAGTGCTGAACTTTAGATTGAGTTGTGTATCAGACTACAGGATGCCTGTGGAGATTTGGGGCAAAGCCCTTGACTGTCTATTTGCTATCCTTTGTCTCAGAGCCTTAGCTTGATGAAATTTAGTCTTGTAGACAGGCTGTATGGTTCAATGATCAGAGCATAGACTTTGAGTCCTAGAGGCCTGGACCTGGGCTCAAAGATACCAGTGACAAAACTCACAGAACTCAGCCATTTTCTTATATACAAACTGTATCAGCAGCTAAAAGGAAACAAGGCCTGAGAAGATAGAGGGAACATGTGGTGAGGTCAGCTCCCTGGTACTTGGGACCTCCTGTGCCCATGCAGCACCTCTGTGTGTTTAGACAGGGAGCCCATGCTGTCCATAAGCTCCAGGCAGGTGCAGCCCCCATGGGGAACACACCCCCATGTGGATTTTGGTGCCACTTTCTGCTTCCACCAGGAGATCACACCAGGGTGCCTTGCTCAGTTCCTCTTTCTGCTCCTCATGGGTTGTGCCCAGGAAGGGGGATGATGACAACTGCCAGGCCCAAATGTCCCCAAATTAAGGGGTAACTGGGCTTCAGCAGCATCTACCCCATCCCCCAAGATCCCCGCTGCTGCTTCTAGGATCTGCTTAGCAGCATTCGCAAGCTCAGTCACCAAGTAAGGTTGTCACTCTGCTACTTGAAAAACCACTGTCTCTTGGGCCTTTTGTCCAAATCTGGGATCTCAAAATTCTTTCTCGGCCATAGCTGTGCCAGGTCTCTAACCTACACCTGTGTCACAGGCTGTGAAATCTTCTGTATTGGAGCCAGCTTTGTAGGATTTCAGAATGTTCCACTTCTGTCGGCTCAGGGGCTTTGCAGGGGCATGGGAGGCAGTTAGAGAGGTATCACCAATTCCATCCACTTCCTGAGTTCAAATCCCCACCCCACCAAACTGGGGTTGTGAGCTTCAGCAAGATTGTGTTCTATTTTAGTTTGTTTTTAAACTTCTTCAAGCCTTCATTGTCTCATCTGTAAAGTGAGGATCACAATGGGATCCCACTTCTAAGGTGAGTATGAAGTTAAATGCAGTCCTGAATGCCATGTGCTTAGCTCAAGTCCCAGCTAAATGGAGGCTACAAAGGACATTGGATCAATCCACACCTTTTTTGCTGATGGTCCCAACAACTTTGGGTGGGGCAGCCTCATTGTCTCCCTCATTGAGCAGTTACAGAACACTACACCTGAGAACACTACACCTACTACACACATCTAGGAAGTGGAAGAACCTGAACTAGAACCCAGGACTCTGGATCTTCCCAGGCTCTGGCCTCCACTGAAGGTGTGAAAGCCAATAGCGATTAGGTGGCCGCCCTATTCATTGACATCAAGGGCACTGGAAGGTCTGACTCTCCTCCTCTTCCTTCACCAGGCAAACAAGTCTCCTCTCTGTCTCTCCTACTGGCCCTGAAAAGCTCTTATTGTCTCTTTTGGATTAAGGCACTGAAGACAAATCTTAAATGCACATTTCATTTGGAAGCCAGAAACAGATATATAATAACAATAGTTGTTAATGAAAGGACTTAGCATTCATTTCTTCCCTGTTTCTGGCACACCTACTGTGAACCAGCCACGGTGCTGTTCCCTACCCATGTTTTGGGTTACCGACTCCTTCCTGTCCTTGGTGGGTGATGGACGTTGCCGTTCTTCCCATTTCACAGATGAGGAAAGAGAGGCTCCAAGAGGTACTTGATCAAGACCATACTCAGGAGGAGATATGCTGTATTGAAGAGGACTCAACTGGCCTCTGAAAGAAACTTCGAATTCCTGGCGTGTGTCAGAAAATAAAAGAAGTTGATTTTTATAATATCTATCTCTTAAAAAAAAAGAAATCCAACTTTTTGAGGGCAGAGTATGATGTTTGCTTTCTATTATCCTTTTCCTCATACCCCACCCCTAAAGTGTGCCAAACCTCCTTACTTGCAGAAGACAATTTTGGATTCTTACAAAAAGCAGCTGCACAGAAGCCATGGGGGGTTTTGCACAAAGCATTTGCCTAGTTGGACCCTGTTCTGTTTTCTGACCTGTCGCTCTGTGAAGTATCATCTTAAAGATGCTCTCCAGAAAGCGTGGCCCGAGCCTACATTTTCCCTTGGTTGAAAGACTCAGGTTGTCTCTGAAGATATGTTATACTCCTATACTTAACATTTATTTTAAATAGTGGAGAAAGAAAGAAATCTGAAGACTGTAAACTGTCTAAATAAGAGGAGAATTACACAGATAAGCAGATAATACATCGGTTCCTAAATGCCGGCTGTGAAAGATTATAATGAACAGAAAACATTTAATCCACCACTTGAAGCAAGAGGATGACCCCAGAGAGGTTGTCTGAGGCTTCCTTGGGGGGAAGCCCAGCCAGTGTTAAAAATGATGTCTATGAGAATGACAGACCTTCCAGCAAATGTGCTTACCACTTCTTAAGGTGAAAGAGAAAGAAAAAAACTCTGAAAAAAATTACATATGTATTTGAACAACAAATATATATGGAATATCCACTCTGTACCAGCTAGAACTCATGCAGTAAACAAAATAGACAAAGTCCCTGCCCTTGTGGTCCTTATATTTGGGTGGGGGGATGAGGGAAAGACAGACTAGAGAATAGAGCATACTATGGCAGGAGATGACGTTGCTAAGAAGGAAAATGAGCTATCAGCCCACAGGCTTGTGTCTAATGCAACCATGTGACAAAGGAGGCACAAAGCTAGCTTGAACTTTGACCTGTTGCTAGTCCACATTTTCCCCAGCCCCCACTGTCTTAGAAGCTCTGTTTCCTGGAATCAGTGTCCTTTGACAATTCACCATGATTACAAAGTCTTCTGTATCAGAGCTGCCCTGTATAGAATCCAGGCCCTTGTCCTTGATCTCTCAAAACAAATACAACAAGAACCAACCAGGGAAATGAATAAGTGAAACAAAACATAAGAACAGGTCATACAAGGATACATTTGTATGTATCAGTTTTCTCTGATGATTTCAAATGACAATGAAGATTAAGTGACAGCAGCACATGACCAAGAACCCCCAATGGGACATCAGACAGTTAAAAGCCCTTCAATCACATCTCCCATGGGCCACCCGCCACATCACTCAAGAAAGGTCCCTCCTTGCCCCTCCACCTTGCCACCACACACACATACTGTCTTTCTCTGTTTTCAGTTTTGTTCGCCATTATTCCTTTTCTTGGGCTCCCTCCAGAAACCCAGCATCTTTCTCTTTTCTTTGACAGCAAATTCGACCTCTCTCCTGTCAGAGCCACCTGCACATACCTGAAGAATCAGGCTCTCTGATGAATAGCAGGTTTCTAATCAGGCCCTACCCTTTTCTGCAGGTAGAAAGTAAATTTTCCTTTATCTTTTCTCCACCAGTCTCGGAGGTGGAGGAGGAGGGGAGAAGAGCAGAGTGATCTACTGTAACATCGACATATAAATAATGCCACTTCATCTAGAACATAAACGTGGCGATGGTCGGTTTTGGTTTAACGTAGCTCTTCAAAATAGCTCCTCTCTCCATTCACATGAGTGTCTGGGTGAAGGTGGGTGAGCAGGAAGCAGTCAAGGCTACATTAAGAATTTGCGTATGGCTAGCAATACTGTACTGTGTATTTGTTAAGATGACCAATCTTGTGTTAAATGCTCTTACCACAATAAAAACATCCAAACAAATGAATAATAAAAGAATTTGCCTGCTCTATGAAACAGTTTGCAAGCTGTTGCTAGGGACAACCTTATTTACCTCAGTAAATTTAAGATGGGGTCTGCACTTGAACCAGAGGGGAAAGGAGTTTCTTATCTCACTCTGGGAAGAATGGGGAAAATATGTAACTAGGCATGTTTCAGACTAGATGGGATGCAGAGCCCTAATGTCCGCATCTTACAGAGGGCCGACATAGTTTACCCATCATCACAAACCACAGAGCTACCCTGGGGGAGGCCGAGGAAAACCAGGATTTCCTGTTCCTGGACTCAGTCCAAGAGAGACATGCAGAGTTGAGCGTCCCAATTTTGCACACTCAATCCATCTTCATAGATAAAGTAATAGAAACAACAATTAAACAGAGAAAAATTATCATTAAACATTACCCGCCATGTGGCTTCTGTTAAAAAAAAAAAAAAAAGGCAGCCTCTTGAGATATATCCTCCTTTCAGTTCCTTGAAAACTTTTGGATACTCTCTGCCTCGGGACACCTGTGTTTCCTGTTCCCTCCACCTGGATCATTTTTGCTCTGAGTCCTTGAGTGCAAGGCTGCTCCTTCTCATTAAGATATTACTCAAACTCCACCTTTCAGAGAAGCCACCTCTGGCTACTTTCTCTACAGAAGAAGGAACCTGCCTGCCTGGCCTCATAGGAACTCTCTAACCCATTATTATGTTCACTTTATTACACATTTCCCTGTTTGGAATCATCATCTTCATTGGTTCATTTGTTCAGTAATTTATTCATTTGATTGATGTTTTCCAAGCTCTACAGTAGATTCTAGGGAAGCAGTAGGGAGCAAAACCCACAAAACCCTCTGGCCTCACGGAGCTGAGGTTCTAATGGGACATGATAGACGATGAACAGAGTAAATGCATCCTACGGACTACATAGAGGGTGAGGGTGGTAAGTGCTTGGGGGAAATGAAAGCTGGGGGAGGTAGGGAGTGCTGGTGTGGAGTAGTTAAGGAGGGTGGTTTTGGGGATCTTGGGGGAGGAAGAGCAGTCCAGGCAGAGAGAACAGCAGGTGCAAAGGCCCTGAGGCAGGGGCATGTGGGGTGGGCAGGTGAGAATTGGTGGTGAACGGGAAAGGTAGAGTAGTTGGTTAGGGTGAGCAGGTGGGTAGGGGGTGTTGACAGAGAAAGCGTGTGCAGATTGTGTAGGGCCTTGTTAATCAGTGCAGACTGATGCTTTTATTCGGAGCAAGTTGAGGCAATTGTAGTATTTTAAGCAGAAGAGAGGCATGATCCAGCCTGCATTTTAGTTTTTCTGGGATTTTGTCTTGTTTTTTGTTTTTTGGAGACAGAGCCTCGCTCTGTCGCCCAGGCTGGAGTGCAGTGACGAGATCTCGGCTTGCTGCTGCCTCTACCTCCCAGCTTCAAGTAATTCTCCTGCCTCAGCCTCTCGAGTAGCTGGGATTACCAGTGCCTACCACCACGCCTGGCTGATTTTTGTGTTTTTTTTTTTTTTTTTTAGTAGAGTTGGGGTTTCACTGTGTGGCCAGGCTGGTCTCGAACTCCAGACCTCAAGTCATCCTCCCGCCTTGGCCTCAGAAGAATGTGTAGGAGGCTCTGGCTTTTCCCCAGGCAGGAGAGGACATAAGCAGGCATCAGGCTGGTAGTGTGTGCACCCACACACATGCATACTTATGCAAAAGAGTGAATTTATGTCCACATATTCTGCTTGATTACTGCTCTCCTGACTTGACAGTATGTCAGCTGCATCTTTCCATCTCAGTAAATGGGGAGCTATATCGTAATTTTAGTGTGCTCATATTATTCGCTTGCATGGATGTACCATAATTTAGCTGGTCCTGAATTAAACACTTCAGCAGTTTCACATTTTTCACCATGATAAAAAATCCTGCAGTGAACATTTTTGAACATATATCCCTGAGCACTTGCTTGTCCGAGTACATCTTTGAGACAGGTTTCTAGAAATAGAATTGTTAGGTCATAGTCTCTAAGGGGCTGAAGGGTTTTGATGCATAATACCAAATTGCCTGGGAGAAAATGTGTACCAAGCATATTCCCACCAGCTTTGTTCCTGTTTCCTTATCTCATTTTAAGTGTCATCACTGTTTTTATTCATTGCTAAGTTGATAGATTAAAAAATAGGGTATTTCTTCCATTTGACCCATCAATCTCATTGCTGGGTAGATACCCAAAGAAATATAGATCATTTGATTATAAAGATACATGCATGCGTATGTTCATGGCAACACTATTCACAATAGCAAAGACATGGAATCAACCCAGATGCCCATCAATGATAGACTGAATTTAAAAAATGTGGTACAGATGCACCATGGAGTATCACGCAGCCATAAAAAAGGAACAGGATCATATTCTTTGCAGGGATATGGATGAAGATGGAAGCCATTTTCCTAAGCAAAGTAATGCAGGAACCAAACGCCACATGTTCTTACTTGTAAGTGAGAGCTGAACAGTGAGAACATATGGACACAAGGAGGGGAACAACATACACTGGGGCCTGTTAGGGGAGACATGGGGGAGGGGAGGAGCATCAGGAAAAATAGCTAATGCATGCCGGGCTTAATACCTGGGTGATGGGTTGATGGGTGCAGCTGACCACCATGGCACACATTTACCTATGTGGCAGACCTGCACATCCTGTACCCCAGAGCTTAATAAAAACTCTACTTAATAAAATATATTATGTATACATAATATATAAAATATATTTATATATTTATAATATATAAAATATATT